>NC_053168.1:49726288-49768788 GCF_016835505.1 Polypterus senegalus | reverse complement strand
TGGAGAAGGCTGCATGCGGGAAATTTTTCATGTATTCCGAAACTTCTGGGGGTCGAGGAGCGTGACAAACATCAGGTTTTCGTGGTCTTGAAATCTGGTCTGTGTCTGGCAAATAATATTGTCTAGAATCTTGCCATGGAGTTGGCCATAGTGCGCACGAGGATCTTGCGCTCGGGTGAATATGTGAATGGAATTCTGTCCTGTAACACCCTTTAGGATTGTTTCATGCTTGCACTTTAAGCTTTTTCAGTCCCCATCATTAGGTTTGAAAATGAATGAATTAAATACAGTATATGTAAAATTATTTTCACAGTTTTAGAAACTTAAAGGATGGACAATACAATCTGATTATGTTTATTAACACATCCCTTATTTAAAATATCAGTCATTTAAAGTACTTCTTAAAACTAACTTATTTATCTGCACTTCACATGTAAGGATAGATCTTTCTACCTTTATAATTAATAAAATATATGAAGGACTTTGCTAAATCTGATGTATTTAAACTGTAAACAAGTAATTTTCTATTAAATATCTGCACAAGTTCCAGTTAGGTGGAAGGGATAGCAATACAAAACTTGAGAGACAAAAATAAATAATAAAACCTAAAGAGGCACTTAGACGTGATAATTATTTTAATTATTTCACCGGCAAATGATTAATAAAGTTATGCTATATTGTTCTGTTGACACATTCACATTTATTACTACAATTTGAATGCTTGTAAACACATTAAATTCACACCTGTATGAACTTAATGATCATCCCATTCCAAAACATAGGCATTAATATGCAGTACTTTACCACCTCAACCCATACCCTTCATATACACACACACACACACACACACACACACACACACACACACACACACACACACACCTCTGTGGCTGTAACAGCCTCCACAAGGCATTCCAAAAGATTTGGAGTATGTCTGCTGTTAGATAAGAAGACCTGACTTGCAATTGGCATTCCATTTCATCTTAAAGGTTTTCAGTAAAGGTTGAGGTCAGGGCTCTGTGCAGGCTACTCAAGTTCTTCCTCAGATTCATCAAACCATGTCTTTATGGACGTGTCTTTGTACACTGGGGCACAGTCATATTGGAATAGAAAAGGGCATTCGTCAAACTGTTGGTACAAAGTTGGATGTTCAAAATTGCTTAAAATGACTTTGAATGCTGTATTAATAAAGGTATCCTTCACTAGAACTAACAGGCCTAGAGCAAGCCCTGAACCACAGACCATTATCCCTCCTCCACAAAACATTACAGTAGGCAATATGCAGGCAGAAAATAGTGTTTTCCTGGCATCTACCAAATGCAGATTTGTGCATCAGAGTACCAGTAAAACATGAGTCACCACTCCAAAGAACACATTTCCACTGCTCCAGAGTCCATTGGTGACATACTTTATACCACTCTATCTAAAGTGGGGCATTGCAATTTGTGATCTTAGGCTTGTGTGCAGCTGTTTGGACATGGAAATCCATTTTAGGAAGTTGCCAATGCACAGTTCTTATGTTAATATTACAAAAGTGGACAGGCAATTTTTATACACTTAAGCGCTAAGTGGCACCATTCACTGAATCTGTGTGATCTGCTACCTCGTGGTTGAGCTACTGTTGCTCTTAAGACGCTTTCACTTCACAATAACAGCACTTACAGTTGACCGGGGAAGATCTAGAGAAGCAGAAACTTCCCATACTGACTTGTGACAAAGGTGGCATCCTATGACAGTGCCACACTTAAAGTTGCTTCACTCTTCAGTATAATCCATTATAAATGCCAAAGTTTGTTATTACAGATTGCATGACTATGTGCTTGATTTTATGCAGCTGTTAACAATGGTTGAGGCTGAAACATCTAAATTCAAAAATTTGGAGGTGCTTCCAACATACTTTTGGCTGTAGTGCCTGAGTCATTGCAAACCATAATCTTTTGTAAGCTTGTTAAATTTACTGGTAAGACAGTGTAGTTTCTGGACAGAAGTTTTACATATAACAGAACTCTTTTCAGCAATGTTCTGTTAGGTAGCAGACCCTGTCTTTAATAGCTAATAGCAGGGTGAAAATTTAAATGAATTTGTAAAAGTTTATTGAAATGAAAATTGTATCTTCTGTATTAAGATTTCAGATGTATAAAGAATGTATCAAAAGCATAGCCGATTTCAGCCTTTCTTGGCCAAGCTCCTGCACAACAGATTTTAACTTTGATAACAAATCGTTGAGAACAAAATCTTTTTGAAAAAAAAAAAAAAAAAGATAAATCTTTAGCCATGACAAAAGCTATGATAAGGACTAGCAAAATACCGCTTCACATCTTGAGCACACAGAGAATGAGACATGCTTTTTTGTTATGGCCAAAGCCATTTGTTGTGATTTATCATATCTGTTGTATCCCTTTAAAGATCTTTTAGAAAAAATTAAAAAGTTGAAATGCTTTTTTGGGGGAAAACCCAAGTCTCTTATCTGTAATTAAAATCCTCCTACATGTGAAACCTAACTATTGTTCTGTGTGGAAAAGTAAGCAAGCACACAAATTCAGTATATGCTAATGTCACATGTACTATAGAATGTTTCCTGAAGTTACTGATCAGTCTCTCTCATATGTTACAGAGATATTTTGACCCACTCTTCCATAAAGAAGTATTTTAATCTTGTGAGATTTTGGATGTTTAGAGCATGAGTTGCTCCAATTAGGTCCATCCACAAAATATCAATGGGATTTGTAAATGGTGTTTGACTAAGTTATTTCTAGACTTGAATTGATGATTTATTATTTGAGTCATTGTCTTGTTGCACACAGCTGTTTTTCAATTCACAGAGTGATGGCCTGAAATTCTACTGAACAGAAAGAAAAATATTTATGGGTAATACAATGATTGCAAGTTGCTGAAGTTGTGATGCAGGAAAGCATCCCCAAATCATGATGAAACTGAAATGCAGTGCTAGATTTTCTTAATCCTAACAGTGAACGTGTCAGCAAGAAAGAGTCAATTTGACTCTTCTATTCAAATAATAATTTTCCAGAACACCTTCACAGCATCTAGGTTCATTTTAACAAATCTGAGGCAAGTACTCATATTCTTGAGCAATGGTTTTCTTCTTATTTTTGCCATGCATAATGAAGGAGGCCTTGCTGTGGTCTACTGCCCTGTCAAGGGCTGTTCTAGGACCCAGATTTGGCTACACACTCAGGCAAAAATGAATGGGATTAAGTATATGTGTGATTGTTAGGCTAATAATTGTAAAGAATAATGTAGATTACTGTAAAATATCACTGACAAGGAAAATGAATATAACTCAAACAGTGTAAAAATAAAGAGATTGCACAAATGTGGAATACATGTAATTTAAATGATAGGTTTACCTTATTTTTTTAAATGACTAATACTATAACACATTTAGGTGTAAACATCAGCAAGACATGGAAATTTTGTTAATTTGTGACATTTTTGTAGTTTATAATCTGGTTACCTTACTATTGAAAAATAGCTTATTGGTCAGCCTGTGAAAGATACAGAGAATGGGGCCAGGTGATTACGGGAACATAGAGAGTTAGCAGAACAGAAGGACTGTGGAAAAATGGCTGGTCCTGTAATTAGGGATATTTCTCTAGCTCCACTGAATAGGAAAGCAGAACAGAACATGAAGATGCAAAGGCCATTAAGAAGGATGCTATCATCAGTATATCAGCAGAAATGTTCACAAATGGTGATAACATCTACACACCAGTTAAGTAGCTTGCAACTGTGGAATGAGTTTCTTTCTCTGATTTTAAAGTTGATGGTGGAAGAGAAATGGAAAGAGAATGCAAACAAAAATAATCTCATTTCAATTGGCACTTGGTTCAGACTTAAAGTTGTGCTTGATAGTTTGTGAACCCTTTAGAATTTTCTATATTTCTGCATAAATATGACCTAAAACATCATCAGATTTTCACTCAAGTCCTAAAAGTAGATAAAGAGAAACCAGTTAAACAAATGAGACAAAAATATTATACTTGGTCATTTATTTATTAAGGAAAATGATCAAATATTACATATTTGTTAGTGGCAAAAGTATGTGAACCTTTGCTTTCAGTACCTGGTGTGACTCCCCTTTGCAGCAATAACTGCAACTAAACGTTTCCGGTAACTTTTGATCATTCCTGCACACCAGCTTGGAGGAATTTTAGCCCATTCCTCCATACAGAACAGCTTCAACTCTGGGATTTTGGTGGGTTTCCTCACATTAACTGCTCGCTTCAGGTCATTCCACAACATTTCAATTGGATTAAGGTCAGGACTTTGACTTGGCCATTCCAGATAATTAACTTTATTCTTCTTTATCCATTATTTGGTAGAACGACTTGTGTGCTTAGGGTCATTGTCTTGCTGCATGACCCACCTTCTCTTGAGATTCAGTTCATGGACAGATGTTCTGACATTTTCTTTTAGAATTCTCTGATATAATTCAGAATTCATTGTTCCATCAATGAAGGCAAGCCGTCCTGCAAAACAGGCCCAAACCATGATACTACCACCACCATGTTTCACAGATGGGACAAGGTTCTTATGCTGGAATGCAGTGTTTTCCTTTCTCCAAACATAACACTTTTCACTTAAACCAAAAGGTTCTATTTTGGTCTCATCCATCCATAAAACATTCTTCCAAGTGGACTTCTGGTTTGTCCACGTGATCTTTAGCAAACTGCAGACGAGCAGCAATGTTTTTTTTGGAGAGGAGTGGCTTTCTCCTTGCAACCCTGGTATGCACACCATTGTTGTTCAGTGTTCTCCTGATGGTGGACTTATAAACATGAACATTAGCCAATGTGAGAGAGGCCTTCAGTTGCTTAGAAGTTACCCTGGGGTCCTTTGTGACCTCGCCGACTATTACACGCCTTGCTCTGGGAGTGATCTTTGTTGGTCAACCACTCCTGGGGAGAGTAACAATGGTCTTGAATTTCCTCCATTTGTACACAATCTGTCTGACTGTGGATTGGTGGAGTCCAAACTCTTTAGAGATGGCTCTGTGACCCTTTCCAGCCTGATAAGCATCAACAACTCTTTTTCTGAGGTCCTCAGAAATCTCCTTTGTTCGTGCCATGATACACTTCCACAAACATGTGTTGTGAAGAGCAGACTTTGATAGATCCCTGTTCTTTAAATAACAAAGGGTGCCCACTCACACCTGATGGTCATCCCATTGATTGAAAACACCTGGTTCTAATTTCACCTGCTAATCCTAGAGGTTCACATACTTTTGCCACTCACAAATATGTAATATTCAATAATTTTCCTCAATAAATAAAGGACCAAGTATAATATTTTTGTCTCATTTGTTTAGCTGGTTTCTCTTTATCTACTTTTAGGACTTGAGTGAAAATCTGATGATGTTCTAGGTCATATTTATGCAGAAATATATAGAAAATTCTAAAGGGTTCACAAACTTTCAAGCACAACTGTAATATACACAAATAATGCATCACTCCACAAGTGATTAAAATTATATTTGGAAATGAAATATATTTAAAAGTAATGTTAATGATACACTTGTTTAAATGTTTAACTTACCTTTCAGTACAAACTGTATCTGATCAACCCAGTCTTCTGCATCTTTTTGGGATGCTGCAGTAAACTAGAATAAAAAGTAAATCTTTAAACAAAAGTAAATAATAAGTAGCAAACTGCAAAAGTGATGCTGCATGTGGGTAGTATAATAACTGTTAAATATTCCTTCAGTGTATTATGGTGTTTTCCTTGCACGAATGCTTCCTATAATGCACAGTTAATTTTGACAAATTTATGTAATTGAAGCCATGGATGATGGATTTGAATCTCTGATCAGCAGCTGGCAGCTGTGCACAGATGAAGCTGCTTCTCTTCATCAATGTCACATGCAGAAGATGAACAAAATTTGCCCTTGACAATTAAGAGACATCTACGAATTTCTTTAGACTGCTGTGTACAATTTTCTTAAAAATGTTCCTGTCAGGTTTAAACACTCCATCTGACAACTTAATTAACTGGCTTTCAACTGCAATCCAGGGCATTTATAATGCATTAAGCTTACATTCTGCATTGATATCTCATTAATATAACCTAGAAATGTAGGCCAGAAATATGTTTACTGTGGTCAAACTGACACTCGAAAATGTGTTTTTTATATCCAGTTAAGTTTACTTCTTCAACTTTTATAAAAATGGTTCTATATAACTATTAATGACCTTCAATACAAAAGATTGCACAGAAAATAAATTAATTGGAACAAAATGTACAATAAATTACTCACTCATCAATATATAAATTATCACTTACAGGTGTGGATAGTTCTAGTTCTTACATCTGTGCATTGTGCTAGCAAGTATTTTTATCTTTTAAATTGCGCCATAAAACAGAAAAAAATAAAAATCTGTAGCTACAAATTCCCACATTATGTAACACCAATAATGCAAGCTGAGTAATAGTTCAGATCTTTCAAAAATATTCTTCGCAATCTCAGTAAAAATGTTAAAATAAGGAAAGGATTCTATGCTTACCTTACCTCTAATGCTTATATTATCATATTTAAGTAACAATATTATCTTCAGTGCCATAAGGGAAAGAAAGAGTCAAACCTGATAGATGCGCTTGTCGGGAGCAGTGATTTCAAAACAGCAATCTTTCTTAGCATCTTTTCTCAGCATATTATTCATCCTGACAGTGTATCCATCTATAGCAAATTCACCTTTCTGCTGCTTGTCTGTTCAAGATAAAAACAGGGAAAAAAGTTGTCTGTGCATCTGCTAGGATGACACCTTTCAAGAGAGTCACATTACAGGCGCTGAATAAATTCTACTAGAACTTCAGTTCTTCTTTTAAATCTAGTTTGTATTTTTTAGCAGGCCACACTTTTTTGGAGACAATAGATGCCCAATGATAAAACCCATAAACATAGTACAACTACACTGAATTATAGACATTATTTAATTAAAAACTTATAATGCAGCACCATATATTTCTGACACAGAGCATAATTTTAAAAGTCAACTACATAAACTTCTCATACATTCACACACACACATGCACACGCACGCACAAAGATAAAAACTTTTAAAAAGGCTACACTTCTTATAAAGGCTGTAAAGTATCCCTGAAAAACACCACATTCGTTCTGACTGCAGATGAAAACACTATTTTATTAGGGACATATTTTAACAACAGTCAAAAATTCTACTCCAGTCTTGCATTTATTTCTGAAAAATTTCAAGCTTTAAAAACATACAAAGAGAGTTTTAATCTGTTAACAGACTATTCAGAAATAAATTATATATCAAATAAAATACAAAAAAAACATAATAATTAAAATGATAAACATTCATTACCTTTGTCACTTCCATAGTAATAGAAGATGTGGTTGCTTAAAGCACACCATCTTTTTTGCCATTCGGGTCCAAAGAAGCTATGATCTGCAAATTACAAACATTTTAAACAAATCTCTTCAAAAATCAATACTCATTTTTTTTGATGGAGTTTAAAAATGTAAAACATCTTTGTAATTATACTTATTAATGAAAAAAATATTTTAAATTTATTAAAAAGAAACTACACAACATTTTCTGTACTTTGCAAATAAAAGATATATGAAAAAATGGACACTGCAAAGATACTCTACAATTATGTTTATGTTTACAACTGATAAGAAAAAACAGGAACAGTGTAGTCATCTGGGAATATTACACAAAAATATCAGCTAATATCTTTAATTTAGAATTTCAAAGTCCCAATCATTTTTTTTTTTTTTTTATAAACATAAAACTTTCATATTAATTAGTTCAATAAATCATAATATAATTCTTACTGTCTAAAAAACCTAAACATAAACTAAACTTTTGTCTTTCTAAAACTCCAAGAATAAATATTATTCATTAGTTCCTCTTTTCAACTACAACAGAATGCCAGTAAAACACAACTTAAGAACTACGTCGTTTGGATGAGGCAGGAAAGCAAGAGTACCAAGTGAACACCCTATGCACTATGCAGACACACTTGCAAACTCCTCATAAACAGTGCTTGGCATGAGATTTGAACCCAGAACAAATAGATCTGTGAGGCAGCAGCAGTAATAACTTTGTCACTTCACCGCTCACCAAAAAAAGTATTTAAATTATAATAAAGTTAGATTATAAGCTTTACCAACAGGGGTCAACAAAAAGTACACTATATAGAATTTCTTGCTTAATGTGAAGAACCTTTACAGGTAAACACTGGACACAAATTGGTATCAACTGTTTATTAGTATTTTATACATAAGCAGCAGTAGGCCTGGAAATGACTGATGTTTTGCAGATTTTATAAGGCAATTAAAGCAAGTCTTTCATTTACTCAAACACTCATACTTTCAATGGAGTATCTTTACAAATGTGGGGCATTGTGAGAAGGGCTTGATATCTGTACATTTCTTTACCATTATAATAAAGAAAGCTGTAGCATGTACTTTAAAGACATCTTAGTATCCTGAGGGCAGAGTGGTGGCTCTGAGGCTAGGGATCTGTGCCAGCAATCGGAAGGTTGCTGGTTCAAATCCCATAAACACCAGAAATGACTCTAATCTGTTGGTCCTTTAGCCTGCAATTGGTTATGACGTTAATCTGCATCAAGCCCTGCAAGCAGGCCCTCCAACTTGCAGGGGAAACCTGGGGGTTGGTGGCAGGACTGGCACTCCTTCCACCGTAAAAAAACTCAACATGTTCAGTGTGGTGCTGAGGTGTCATGTCTAATGTTGGCATGCATGGTGGTGTGTATGCCCACTGTGTCTTGTCTGTGTAACCTATGTAGGTGATGGAAACAGTTGTATAAGCAAGAAAGGTTTGGATTGAAAATTAGCAGTTAAAAGCAAAAGATAAAAACTCATAACTTAGATTTAAATTCAATATAATTGGGCACTAAAGTCCAGTAAAATTATGTAGCTCTTTCAGCTTGTCATTTGAAAATAGAAAAGCTGTCTATCAACTACCACAACTATAATCAAATTCAGGATAGCAAACACCTCATCTTTATTATGAGAAAAACAGATTGAAATAATTATGCATGGTATGAGCACAACAGTGAACATGCAAGCTCCAGCGAGATAACAGACAGACACAAGAACTACACCCAAGGTGCTAGATCTATGATTCAGCAAACATTTTCCACTGTAGTGCAAGGACTCTTTTGGAAAAAAATGCTTCACTTGCAATACAGTTTCCTTTGGCAAATTAATGTATAAAATTTGAAAAAAATAACATTAACCTAAATAACACTAAACTTCTCATTTAAGTGTGTGTTATTAACTTATTAACTTTTATATTAAACAGAGCTTAATGCATATTTAAAAAAAATGAAATTACAAATATTTTTCCAACCCAAAAAATATGTATTACTATATACTATGTTCTTCTAAGTTATATTAGCAAATGATGTAAACAAAGTACAGAGTAAATCATACAGAGCTTCACTTAAGATAACAAAACAGATTTAAGTTAAAAAAAATTGCCATTCAGATCCAAAGAAGCTATGATCTGTAAATTGCACACATTTAAAATAAATGTTTTAAATAATCAAAAGTTCATTTTGTTTTAAATTATAAATTTAAAGCATATATAACATATATATTGGATATAAAATAAATGTGAAATTTTGACATAAATAAACATCCTTTACCTTTTCTGCGTTTTTCTAAGTACCCTGCTTTTAAAACTGATAGCAAATCTGTGGCTGCAACTGGAGGATATTGATGACCTGTAACAACAATAGCATAAGAAAGGTTTACATTTTCTATGGAAGCCTATGGTGAAAAAAAAATCTTTGTGTTTAAATGAAAGGACACTAGCATCTAATTTGCAGCAAAAATGAAAACATTGAAGAAAGCATTTAAAAAGTCACAGATATTCAACATAATCAATATGCATTATTTTCCACTACGTTTAATTGTAACAAAGCATTTAAAATAAAAGGTATAATATAACTTCTGGTTAACAGAAATAGCCCAAAAGTTGATAGAAATCTATATTTTGTACCTAATACTTGTATGCAAAATTTGGTTGACTTAAGTGAAGTGTACTCAGGTTATAGTGTTTACATACACACACACAAAGACAGACACACAGACATAATTCCAAAAATGGTATATTTGGACTTAGGGAGGACTAAAATGTCGAGATTCGTCAAAATCTCGACATTGAATCTTTGGACGATTACAATACCTTCCATATACTTCATATACGATAAAGTAAAAAGCAGATCATTAGACCACCACCTCAACCCCTAAGAAAAAGTTCAAACACCAAAAGCAGATCATTAGACTACCACCCCAACCCCTAAGAAAAAGTTCAAACAGCAAAAGCAGATCACTAGACTACCACCCCAACCCCTAGGAAAAAGAACAAACAGCAAAACTTAAAATACTGTATACATAAAAAGGCAGCACCGAACTATAGAAGGTGGTGAAGTAACTTCAGAATGTTACTAGAACACCACTCTCTTCTATTCAGAACATGTCTATATTATATGCTGTCTTAGTAATGCAAGCAGTATTATTAAAAGTGTTGGCTTTCCCAGATCATCACTTTTCTTTCTGTAACAGCTTATTATCTATGTACAGATCAAAATGTTACTCAGCTGTTCATTGATATCACAATCACAACTGCATTAACATACAGTACCTGTTGCTGCTCTTTCAATCACTTGCATTTAATGGATAATTGGGTTAAGAAAATGGATGAATAGATGGATGTATTTAATGACTGGTGTTTAAATGATTTTCTGTTATTGGATTTATTCATTGCCTGACTTGTCACAACTACTGTTACTAGTTTGTGGTAAGCATGCAAGTAAGAATTTAATTTATAATAAATGTATGTTGAGTTCATAAAATTTTTATATACTGTAGGTAGCTGACATACCTGTGGCATTTTTTTCAAAGGGATGACACAAAAAAAAGCTGCAGATGAGCCAATTTTGTTTGCTTGCAAGGAACAGTGATGGTGAAGAATCAACACATTAATCTCACTTACTGTACATATTCCTGTATAGTTGATTGCTAAAATGGAAATCATCACTGCACTGTATTTTGTGAAACCTTCTTTGGTGGCAAAATCTAAGAATGAAAGTAAGTCACCACCAAAGACATAATGTTAAACGAAGAGTATATATACTTAAAAGATAAATTCCTTTAATCTAGCAGCAGTAGGTAATCCTGGTGACATAAACAAATAATCATAATCAAAAAATAGTGAAAGAATAAAAGCGATAGTAAGTGTACCCTTTTCAATTATTATTATTGTCTAGTTGTCTACAGAAGAGAGACATTAATTCACATCTGCACATCAACATTCAATAATGTCAATTAAGGGTGCTTGGTGAAGGCTTTCCAAGGTGAATCCATGCCCTAGTGCCACATTCCTACACACTGTTCTGCAGAATACAGTGAAGGTGGTCACCCTAGGATTGAAAGAATTCGATAGAGGAATACGAACAGGGATGTTGGCGAAGTGACATGCACAGCTGGTCTTCTTTTAATAGTCAAATCTCACAACAATGGTTTGCTTTTTGCTTTTTTACTTTCTTCAGTTTTGCAATATGTGTGTAATAGCAGGCAATGAAAGAGGACACAAGAAAGCAAGGCAGTGAGAGCAGGGTAGCTTTAAGGACCTGGCACTCTTAGGAGTGCAGACAGCTCAGACTTTCAGGCATAAGGACAACAGGGGCCAATAGAGAGGACTCTAACTTGGTTTTCTTATTTCAAAAGTAGGACTACCCTTGATCCCAAAACTAATTCTGAGGCTTGGCCCAAAAAAGTGAACCTGAGACAGGGTTTAAATTTTCCTCAAACTCATAGACTCACTGAGCTTTCAGTTAAGAGGCAAGATAGGGCAAGAGCTTGACATGTTACTGAAAGTGAGAGTTTTTAATTTTCACTGGCACTTCCGACAAGGAAACATGCAAAAAAGTAAATGGATCTAAATACTGTCTGAATCTGCAATAGGTGGAAACAGGGCTGACCCATGAGTTGAGGCTGCAATATGATTGTCTCAGGCAGCACTTTCTTGTAACTTTTTGTTTGTTTATTTTTTGTTTATTTTTCTTAAATACAAAAAAGTGAACCTTAACAATTGCAAAACTTGGATAAATGTGGCTATGGTTAAAATCACACCGGCTGTGTTTGACTCTCTGATGTAACAATGTACTCAAGTCTATCCTAAACCTTGAAAATGAATAAATATTAATAAATCAGACAAATGCAAACTAATTAGCCAATATGAATAACAGCTACATGATGACTTCTTTACCATGCGGGATGGTTACAAAGTGCCCAGAGATTCTTTGAATTGAATCATCTCTGCTTAATCTGTCTGCAAGACAGAGTGTATGCAAAAACTTTTTTTTAGAATGCCCAGAACAGGGTCAAATGTGAAAAGTATAATCATCAAGTCATTGATGGTGGTACACCACAGAGGATGGGGTTTGTATAGTTTTAACACAAGTGTTAATGTAAGACCAAGGTATTTAGAGAAGTGTGCAGGAAGAGCAACAGAGCCAAGTTTTCTTTCTCTTTCAGATTCATATTATACATTTGTATTGTTTTTAATGGGTCTTTTGTGCTTTAACTGTTTAAAAGCTCATTTTAATGGATATTATTTTTGTACAATATTCACAGAATGCACTGTATCACAGAGGCTATATATAAATTCATATTTATGTGAACAAAGTGCACTGTTTCATGCCGTTTAAGGATATGGTGTGAGATGGAGGGGGTGGAGTTGGGGTTGGGGATAATGTTAAATGGGTGGTAAAAATGCACCTTGCTTCTGTTGGCATTGTGTATAATATAATATAATGTGGGAATAAACCCAGCCTATTGACAGCAGTTACAGTATGTCACTAGACTGAATCAGTAATAAAACGGTGGGCTCAAAATTCCCTCAATTGTTTTCAATAAAAAAAAAACAAAAAAAAAAAACATACATCTTAACAGCAATTCCCTTTTAGTCACAGTGAGATACTCCCCTTCATGCAATAAACTTGTCCTAGTGCTTTGTCTACTCCTGGAAACATTTCTAGTGCTCATTTCTTGTTACAATGTCTAGAGCTTTTTTCCTGGATGTCTAACATAGTACCAAAACGTCTTCTTTCCGGGAACAAAAAGACAACATAGGGAGCAAGACCTGGCAAATACGAGAGGTGTGAAGCAACAACAAAATTATTTTTGGTCAAATACTCTTAGAATGAAAACGATGTGTTGTGCGCTGTGACAAAATGCAGCTTTGCGTGCACCACTTCTCCAAACTTTCTTTTTCGCCAGCAGATGCCATAGTAGTTCAGTGTAATGTTGCTTATTAACAGAACATTCTGTTCGTTGGGAAACTCTTTACTAACAAGTCTGTTAATGCTGAAACATGCAATTATTGTTGTCTTAATGTTGGACGTGACCTAGTAAGCTTTTTTTGGCTTGCAGAAAAAAATTGCTTAAGTCAAATGCATGGTTGTAAAATAAATGTCAGAAATATGCATCTCAATCATCTCAGCACAATACAACTTGGCAAACTGATTAAAAAGACTGTAGGCACACAATAAATAGCAGCATAGTCAAGAACTACATCCTACTCTCTTGCAATTGACCAATTTAAGGAATTTTTGGGTCCCCCCTCATATTTACATACAACTGAGTTAAAAAAAACATTAATAATTTATATTATTCAATGCAAAATTTAATGCTGATTGTACATTTTTACAGAATCAGAACAAGACATGATATTAAAAAGGACAAATAGTGATATTTTAATAGTTATAAAATTCCAAATGCCTTGTACTGTAGTAAAAGTAAATACCTACAAAGTGTTACAGATGAGCACACAAATACTGTACTGGAGTAAAAGTATTTATTTCAATATACTAAACTGCAGAACATGCAGTCGACAAAAATAAAGAAGTAGTACAAACGGACACCTGAGTAGAGAAAAGGAAGAAAATGTTTAACAAAACAAAGCACTAGAGTACAGAAGATTATCTGTATCTTTTATTTTGTGAATAAAAATAGAAAACCTGACTTTTTGAAAAAAATAACTGCAACATAGGACATCTGAATCATGTATGTTTTCATGGAGTCTAATGTCAACCTAAATTAACAAATTTGTTTTATTTTCACAGTAAACCACTAGGCAACAGAAAGTGACTGAAAGTGTTGATTAACACATGCAAGTAATAATTGCATTGTACGCTGTACAAGTGATAATAATGTCTATAATCAGTAAATAGTGTAATATTTTTTATCACTTTAGTTTTTGCAAGTGTATGCTGAAATTATATTTATGAAATGATCATGATTGTACAGTATTTTAAATGAAGAGTGATTTTTTTAATGAACATAATTTGTTATTTTTTTTAGCAAACTCCCTTGTCAGTAACTACAGGGAAATAATAAATTAATTGGAAATTAAATTCTACATAGGTCTTTTTGTGTATTTTAGTGTTTAGCTAAGCAAAAGTACACATCATGGTAAAAAAAATATAATTGTACATTGCTCAGAATATTTTAGTATAGATAAACATATCATTAGTTAAAAAAACTACATACATCACAATGTCAGTCTTCTACACCCAAAACTTGCAGGTGAAATCAAATAATTAACACAAGACAGGTCTATTTATTTGTAAACATTAACTAAACTTCATCTATCAATCTATTGATTGATGCTCTAAAATAATACCACAAAAACATACAGAAAATGCTATCTTTTGTCTATATTAGCAGTTTTAATATTGCGAAGTATGATTAAAATGCACAGTTAAGAAATACTGACAACAATAAATCATTTTCAAAACGTATTCACAATTACTTCACATTATAAAATATGAAAGTTTTAGTAGCACAGACTACTATAGGTATATAGAAATCCTAATCATTATGTGACCGACTATTAAATAAAGAGCAACATAGATTTTTTTTAATGACTGACTTTATTTTAGAAATTTTTTGCTTTAACATTTGCAGTTAACACATAAAAATGTTGTGGCTTTGTTAAAGAAGCTTTTATTTTATTATAAAAACTCAAATAAGGGATTAAAACAATTTTTTATACTCCCTAACCAGCAATACAGCTTGTGCAATGGCAAATGAAAAAACTTACATTACAGCAAGACAAATCCAAATTTAGTGTTCTGTGTATTCCATAATGCCTCAAATGACACCATAAATATGGGACATGGCCACTGATATACTTTTAGCCAGGCATGTTATATGCCTGTGTTGCCAATTCACTGTGCTCCTTCTGCAGAAAAGGTTTTAGTAGACTGGAACAAAACATGTTAGTTCAATATCTTGTTGCCCTTAATTGACCATACTAGAGCAGAAGCAACACATCAGACTGATTTGTCTAAGAGAAAAGGAGACCATGTTTCTAGCATTACAGCAAGGCATCTAACCCTATAGCAGAGCAATACTAGCACATACACATAGTGCCTTCTCTTCTGACTGTGACGCCATGACAGGACTTTTGGGATTCCCCGAATTACAACATCTGGAGACATATCTCTTCCTACCAATGCTCAGAAACTTATTTACCAGAATACTACAGTAAAATCATACTTGCATGATGTAAGAATTAAAAAAAGAGTCGTTATGGTTTCAGCAAATATTCCTGTTACATTAAAGGCTAAATACCATGCAGAAAAGCACAATTTCTCACAATAAAAACATGCTCGCTTATAGTTTTGTTTCCTGGCACATTCTAATCACTTTCAACATTATTCTTAACATTTACCTGTGAACTTCGAATGACTACAGTGTAAAGCAGCATAAGAAAGGAAAAAAACCTCAGCCAAACAGGTATAAATGTGTCTGACTGCATCTTAGATAGGCTTAGAATAATATGAAAAAGGTTGGCTTAAACATCATGTGGCTTGCTGCTGAATACTGAATTAGCATCCCAGTCTTGTCACTGTCATCATGGCGTTTACATGCTTTTAAAGCATTCTGCAGGGTGCTATCTAAGAAAATCATATTTTTTAAAAAGTGATTAACCTCATTAAGTCCAATTTTATTGTTAAAAATCTAAAAAAGGCTGTTAGTATGATAAGTTGTTTAATTCAGCAACGCTTGTAGAAAGTGTAATAATTTTTAGTACAGTGAATTTTTGTTTGAAAAAAAGCACGAATGGATTATATTAAATGCCTAGATACATTGTTTGTCCAGTTTTAATCTATTATTTATTTTATGCTCTGTGATGTGGTGTTTGACAGTGCAACAATGTTTTCCAATGTACAGCAAAAGACTTAGCCACAAAAGTGCAATTATGTTACTGCAGCTCAAGAAATGTTTGAGTACTACATGAACAGTTTTTGACTTATCACCTTTTCAGTATAGTGGCAAAGCAGGAAAAGTGCAAACCCACATAATATCCTGGGCTACAAGAGGAGGACTACTGTTATCTGGACAACCAAAAGAAGTACAAAGATTATTTTATGTGATCCTTACGGTTGAGTTGTTTATGACTTTTTTAGGATTTTTTTTTTGATGCAAGGTTAGGAACGGCTCCTTAATTGCATATAATGCACAAATAAAAGCACAGTGAATAGAAAAATGAGATTCAGGTAAATTGCATATAAGCAAACTGGATGGAAACTAGAAATACATATTTCTCTCATTGGGTTTAACAGATAAAATAAATGGTAAAGAATAGACATTAATGTAACATACAGTACATATTCAAGAGTAATGGTGTCACAGCTATTTAAGAACTGGTAAAACCAAATTAGTTTAACTACACTACAATCCCAGATAAAAATTGTCATTAGTATACCTTAGGCAGAAAACATACTGATAACAAAAAAAGGTTTTGGTTAAATGAAAATGATCAAAAATACTGGCATACTAAGTTAGTGACCCTAAAAAAATAAATTGAAAGAAAACTACTTCTAGTATACACCTATCATAAAAAATCATGTAAGAAATTGATAAAGTCAAGCAGGTAAACAGAGAACTACAGTATATTAAAGCAGGAACAAAAACGATTGAAGCAACAGTTTCAAAAATATCACTCTCTGTAAAGTAATTCATTATCTAAAGTGATTATACTAAAACTAGGCTTATAGTTTTCATTTTAGATCTGTAACTGGTGCATCAAATCAGCTGTGTCTTTTATACATGAACATAAAATATTTGCAAAATATGTAAAATGGAAATCAATAAACTGAGCAACCTGTTCTAATAAAGAGCTTCTAGCAGAAAAAAAACACTAGATGGTGTGGGGCATATTTATATCTTGATGTATTTTATGTAACAATTAAAAATAGCACAACTTGAGTGTTGGGTCACTAATTTAATTTCAACACTCAGTTACCTATTCTTCAGCATCTTTCCCTCCAATGGAGATGGTCCTGCCCTGATCAGCCCATCTTATCACAATGGAGGTGTCCCATCTGATGATAAATAATACTTTACACTCAGATGAACTAACTTTAAAAACAAAAAGTGTGCGTTTTCTAAGCGTCTCATAACCAGACAATAGAAAGCATCTAGTAGGAGAAGGAGGTGGACTAAAAATGGAGGGCAGCCCCTCAGTGTCCTGCTGTCATCTCTATATTATAGTATTGTGAAAAGTCTTAGACACTTATCAGAAAATGCTTCACAGCAGTAATACTTTAAAAAAAATAATGCCATTAATAGCTTTTATTAATCAATAAACTTCCTAGAAAGTGCAGTAACAAAAAAAAAAAATTATATCAATATTTCTCGTGACCACTGCTTGCCACAAAAATAGCAGCAATTCTTTTCGGTATACAGTACTTGAATAAATTTTCTAAAGGTACTCATGGAAGGTTTTTCCAAGCCTCTTGGAGAGCTTGCCACAGTTCAACTGCATACTTTGGCATTCTTACTTGCTACTGTCTTTGAAAGTAATTCCAGACTGGCTCAATTATGTTGAGATCAGGGCTCTGTGGTGGCCATACCATCTGCTGCAAAATTCCCCATTCTTCTTTACACTGCAGATAGCGTTTTAATGATTTTGATGGTGTGTTTGGGGTCATGTTCATGCTGCTGGAAGAAGTTGGAATTGAGAGACAACTTTCTGATGGGACTGCATGATGGATAAGAACCAGCCTGTACTTCTCAGCAGCCATCAATTCTGATCAAATCTTCATCTGTGTTTGTTGAAATGAAGCCCCAAACCACTGTGTTTCACTGTTGCCTACAGATCTTCCTCCACATACAGGTACTATTTATCAGACCTTCAGTAAACACTGTAATCCTTTTCTGGTGTAAATAACATTGTTTAACATTATTTGCACTTTGGAGGCATTGCTCTTTGGTCAGAACTCTTCTATAAAGACCACTTCTGAGAAGACTTCACCTAGCTGTTTATAGGAATACCAGGGTACTAGTGTTATCTGCCAGTTCTGAGCTGATAGTGGTGCAGGACATCTGATTTCGCAGGGGAGTAAAGTAGATGTATTTCTTGTCTGCTGAACTCAGTTTCCATGACCAACCACTGCAATTCTCTGCCCTTACCTATGCCCTTTTGTTTCCACTTCTGCAGAAGAACCTGAAAAACACATATGGAAAATCCTTTCTGCTATAACATTTCTGTTTGAAAGAGACATTAATGATTCAGGATGACCACCTTTTTTCTTGTCACTATGCTTACTTTTACTGTGATGTAAGATTTGTAGGTTAAACCACTACATTTATCACAGCCTCAACCTTTGTAGTATGGTAGTCCTTTGCCCAGTTTTAATCCTGTTTTCATTTTGTCAATCTGTGAAACTCTGTACCGTTCGATAAGGAAAATTAATTAATGTAAATAATTTTAGCAAAAGACTGCATAAAACATTGTGAAAAAGTGATGAGTTCTGAAATGTTTCTGAAGGAACAGTGTACTCTGTGTATGTTGAATGAATGATACCATACCTACATGCTGGAACAAATGAAGACTATAGGGTAGGAGAGAGATTTCAAGAATCCAATACCTTATCCACTAGGCCTTACTAACCACAAAAATAGTTACTGTTTTCTTTCCAACTTCAAGAGAATAAAATCATATCACTATGAATGTAGCTTGGTTAAAATAACATTAGCAGAGTTTCTGACAATTACAGTTCCAATTATACATAGATGACTATGTATTGACAATTCAGATACTGAATAAACAAAAATCAAGTATGTCCTCAGCACTAAAGCTAAAAAAAAATCCACAATACAAAAAAATTCACAGTGCAAAGCAATATAATTAACCTTTCAACCAAAGCTGACTGGATTCCCTGTAGTTCTTAATTTTATTAATAATTAGTATTATGATTTATTATTTTAACACTTTACGGAAAGATAGCTATAGAAGAACAAATATTACATTAATAGTTTTGTTCATATAAACTGCTCAAAAAAACTTAAAGGAACACTTTGAAAACACATCAGATCTCAATGGGAAAAAAATTATGCAGGATATCTATACTGATATAAACTGGGTAACGTGTTAGGAACAAAAGGATGCCACATTGTTTGATGGAAATGAAAATTATCAACTTACAGAGGGGGCTGAATTCAAAGACAGCCCAAAAATCAAAGTGAAAAAATAATGCGGCAGGCTAGTCCATTTTGCCAAAATTTCATTGCAGCAACTCAACTTGTACTCAGTAGTTTGTATGGCCCCCACGTGGTTGTATGCTTGCCCGACAACGTTGGGGCATGCTCCTTATGAGACGGCAGATAGTGCCCTAGGGGATCTTCTCCCAGATCACTGAGCTGATGGACACTCTGAGGTGCAACCTGGCAGCGTCAAGATGGACCAAAACAAAATGTCCCAGACGTGTTCAACTGGATTTAGGTCAGGCAAGCGTGGGGGGCCAGTCAATGGTATCAATTCCTTCATCCTCCAGAAACTGCCTGCATACTCTCGCCACATGAGGCCAGGCATTGTCATGCACCAGAAGGAACCCAGGACCCACAAAACAAGCATAGGGTCTGATAATGAGTCCAAGGATTTCATCCGGATACCTAATGGCAGTCAAGGTGACGTTGTCTAGCCTGTAGAGGTCTGCGTGTACCTCCATGGATATGCCTACCCAGACCATCACTGACCCACCACCAAAGCGGTCATGCTGAACAATATTACAGGCATAATTTGCTTGAACATTCCGGTTGATTTTGAGATTTCTCTCATCATGCTAAGTATCATGGTTTGCTTGCAGGCAGCGATTTATTCATGCAAATCCAAGATACAGGCTATGGGCCGAGGGAAAGGGGAGGCAGAACCTCCGGAGCAAGAAGCCAGGCATGGCCATCCTCACTCATGCGTCAGCCTCCGTTTGAGTCAGTCTAACTTCTGCCACATGTAGGAGCATACCTTGCCGCCTCTTAGCTAGCGATATGTGTTTGTTCAGCAGACATTATCATCTAGAGATTAAGAAGTAACGTTTGACGTTTTTGACAGAGAGATACTTTGGCCACAGATACCTTAAATTTTTGGCAAAGAGAACACAGCTACATTCTTAACCCTGGTAACAAAACCAAAAATATTGTATATCAACAGGCCTTTGGATACGAAAGCTATCAATATAAGTTCTTTTCAATACAAAATTACATTTTTAAAACTTTTGTTTTATTGATTTTTAAAATGTGTCCTGTTTCACTTTGTACAGTATGCAATAGTCCATAGATGCTATTTCAAGGCAAATGGATTTTACTTTTTTCCATGCTCCTGTGGTGTTATGGGTCCACAGCTCGCTTAACAAAGGCCGTTTCAGTTTTAAATAAATAATCACCGCGTTTGCGGCTTAGTGAAGGGGCATAGTGGTTGTAGCAAGCCGTGGGGCAATCTGCAGTGTGGGCGTTTCTCACCGAGTGCACAGGTGAGGGACTGCCCACATCTGTGATTGTTCCCATGGCTATTGTGCTGCAGCTGCTATGGCCCCTCGCTGTATAAAAGAAGCACGTTGCAGTTGGGAAGGAAAGAGAGAAAAAAAAACGGAAAGAGAAAGAGACAGAGGTAGCTGAAGAAAACAGGAAGTGAGAGAGAGAGTGCGAGCGCCAGTACTGAAGAGCGAGCGAGCGAGAAAAGGCTTGCATGGGAGAAAGCAGGCAGCTGAGAAGAGAGCCCACGAGGGGAGTGTTAGGCCAACATTCAGTGGGGCTGAAGGTAGAGGTCGCTCCAACTGTGTGATTAAGTAGCTGGAGTGAACGGTAGAGGAGTCGACTTGGCTGTCGATAGGAGCGGGAGTCGATGAGACTTTGGGTTGGTGTAGTCCCGGCGTGAGCGCCTTGGCCGCTGGGAAAATTGTCCAAGTCTTGGTCCGGTTGGGAACCTGACCTAGCCAAGTGGTGGAGGGCTATCAGACCTGAGTAAAGGGCAGCTGTTCCTGCAGGTAGGCGACTCTCCTGTTGAGCAGCCGAGATGGGTGTAGCAGGGGAGCCGCCATGGTAGCTGAAGACACCGGGTTGCTAGTGTTTGAAAAGACTGCTTCCTGTATGAACATTTTAACCTCTGGTTTTAAAGGATTGTTTTTTTGTAGTGGTTTTAACCTCCACGATTTCTTTTAAGGATTATTTATTTATTGAACTTTTGAAGAACTGCATTTTATTATGAACAGTTTGTGTTTGATGGACTGTTTATAAATAAAAGCACTATGCACCTTTTTTATACCATCCCCTTGCTATGTTGTTGCCTCCACTGACTAGCTAACTCGGTAACATTATCGACGGTGTTGGGTTCAAGGGCTTCCAAACAGTGATGGGAGCGTGGAGCCGAAACCTGCATCGTCACAGCTCCCTGTCAAACTTAAAGCACAAAGTCTCCTCTTCACAGTAGAAACTGAAACTTGGTTTTATTCAACCATTGTTAAGCTGTTCTTGAAGCTATTGTGGTGTGAGGTGTTTATCACGCAAACTGGTGACCCTCAGAAACTTGTCTTACCTCTTCTCCATTTTACGTCATTCATTTCATTTCAACTGATTACATTTGAAGAAAAACTGAGTTGTTTTAAAACTTTATTCCGGTACTGAGTGTACATGTATATATAAAAGAAATCTTGACCAAAGAGATATGTAGTGCTCTACTTTTGTAACCACAAAGGTACCATGGATATCTTAAAATAATCATCTTATAGAAAACATTTCTATAAAATATATTTAATTAAGGACTCAGTTTTAAAATAATTATGAATCTTCTCAAATAATTGCTTACTTGTTGCTATCTGCACCATGACAGAAAAATTTCATCAGTGCATGATTTTAGCAAAACTTATAATTTTATAAACCTCACACTTTACAGTAAATATACATATGGCAAAAGTTTAAAAGTTACCTTTTAATTATAAATTATGACTAAACAGTTGATTAATCTTTACAATAAAAATAAAACTTTGCCTAAACATTGGCAGCTGACAAGATATTTGAAACCAATGTGTAAACTGTCAACATAAATTGAGCCTCATTTAAATAATTACTCTGCTAAGGGACATAAATTAAAAGGTACAAGTCAATGAAGACAACACTCAAATATTAAATAAAATTTCAAGCAGTAGTATTTTTTCACCCAAAGGGAATTCACTATGCATACTTCAGCTTTAAGCATTTTACTTCAAGTTGTACAAATCAATTTTCAATTCCATTTATTATTCTGAGGAAAACAGCTACTCCTGTCCTTGTGTCTATTCCTTTCAGATCTTTGGTAAGACAGCCTGGCACAAATGTGTCACCAAGCACACTGAGCCATGCAGTGAAATATCACTTCTTATTTAAAAAATGATCACCTTTTCAAAACCCAACAACTTCTATAAGACAAAGTAAGGTAATAAGCATTATTTTGCACATTTATCAGTGTCATTTTACCACTGCTATTTAAGGAGAGACCATGCTCACCAGCAGCAGCAGTAAATGTAATACAAGAAGATATGACGTGATTTATTAGGTTGTGACCACTGGGTGCTTGAAATGCAACTGTTGAATAAAAAGTTTGAGCCTTACGTACTGTGTGTGTGTGTGTGTGTGTGTATGTGTATGTATGTATGTATGTATGTATATGCACACACATACATACATACACACACACACACATACTGTATATACATATGTATGTTTGTGTGTGTATGTATATGTATTTTTAAGACTCTTTTGAGTATTGTTTATTTTTTATACCAGATATAAATTAGATTGTGAACTCTAATACACAGACTGTATTTCTAGTAACTTTCCACAGTTTAATATGAATGAAACAAATGTATACAGGGTAGAACCTCTATCTCAACTCAAAAGAGGTTGAGTCTTTCTCACTATGTCCCTACATAGTTTCACATAGTCTACTGTCCCCAGCTATGCTACCATGCTCTATGGCTATGTTTTGAAAATTACATCTCAACTAAAGTCAGGATGTCTTTCTACAATCTATGTAAACTTCCATCCATCCATTTTCCAACCCGCTGAATCCGAACACAGGGTCACGGGGGTCCGCTGGAGCCAATCCCAGCCAACACAGGGCACAAGGCAGAAACCAATCCCGGGCAGGGTGCCAACCCACCGCAGGACACACACAAACATACCCACACACCAAGCACACACTAGTGCCAATTTAGAATCACCAATCCACCTAACCTGCATGTCTTTGGACTGTGGGAGGAAACCAGAGCACCCGGAGGAAACCCACGCAGACACGGGGAGAACATGCAAACTCCACACAAGGAGGACCCGGGAAGTGAACCCGGGTCTCCTAACTGTGAGGCAGCAGTGCTACCAATGCACCACCGTGCCGCCCATCCTATGTAAACTTTTCTAGAGATTTTCTAAATTACTTTCAAATGGTCATTGTTTAGTATAAATAAATACAAAAAAGTAATTTAAAAAAAGTCATACTGTCAGAGCTATCTTTCGTTACATGGTCCTTTACCCATGGTGTGCTGTGATGCTGCCTTCCTCGGCTCGTTGTTAAGCTCTTTGCTATGCCCTCAGCAATTTCATAGGGAAAATAGTTACTTATTCTGGCACAAGTATATAGGAGCTGAACCTCACTTCTTGAAGTAATGTTGTCTCTCAATCTTCCCAGACAGGGTTCAGTCACTGGCACAAAGCTTGGCTTGGCAGAGTGAATCTTAGGGCTAGTTCATGGTGTCCAGCTTCAAGGCTCTACTGAGAGTAGCTACCAGGCCAAAGAAAGTTTGTGAGCTCTTTGCTCTGCAGAGAGTGGATGGCTTATTTTAGCTCACAAACAGAACAGATTGTCAGCTTTCAGCTGCCCCAAATACAGAGTGGCCCATTAGCTTTCGGCTACCTCAAAGATTTTAGGTTTCAGAGAGAATGGTTTATCAGCCTTCAGGTCCATAAAAGAGGCAGAAGATACGAAAGCATCTAGTTCCGAAGGAAGGTGTAACCATCTGGTGATTGGATCAAGGTAACTTCCAGTTACAGGACCAGAGTCTGCTTATAGAAGAGTTGCTTGTCAGGCAGGTTTAGTTCACCTTTATTGGCCTAAGACGAACGGCTCAATAGCTTTCAAAAACAAAAGATTTAAATTCAGGTGATGTAAAATGACATTGACTGATGTCTTATGCGGTTAGTTGTTGGATATGTAGTTGCTAATTGTAGTTTAGATTTCTTAAACATAACATTTTGAAAGAACCAGATGGAGAGTAAAATCTAGTACCACAGTGTACTGGAAAACATCTTGAATATGAAATTGTTTTAAAAAATAAAAAAAGTGTAAATAATTACTGACTTTTTTTTAATATAAAAAGTACTTCACTTCCCACACTGAAAAAACAAGGTTACAATTAGTGTAGTGGAAACATTTACACTGCCAATCTAAAGTTCTGACACTGTTCATGTTTTGTTAGAAATAGATATCTTTTATTATTAAGATACCATTAAATTGATTTAAAAAATACTGCCAAGACATTAGTTGTGTTGCTAACAGCTACTATTGCTTGAAATTACATTTTTTATGTATTACGAATGTATTATATGACTAGAAAGGCCCATTTTAGCAGTCATTCCTTCAGTGTCCTAATGGTCAACTCCATTAGCTAATCCTTAATTATTTATGTATAAATGTTAACCAGTTAGAGAAACCTTTGTAATTATATTAGCACCACTGAAACCAGTAAATGCTGGACCTGTTTTAAAGAGCCACAATTGAGAACAATTGGTAGTCCCCACTCTTAGCTGTCTGGTTTTGCACCGTATTTGCTTGCTCCACAAATAATTATAATGTGCCATTTCCTCTACATAGATAGTCACTGCGTGTCATCTTCACTGCCTTGAAAACCTTTAAAACTCCAGGGAAGAGAAATGAATAGATAAAGTTGTTGTTGAACCCACCCACCCTGGTCAGTAACTCTTTTATAAACTTTCATATGGGAAATAATATTGGTCCCTTAGATTAAAAACCTCCTAGAATCTAAATAGCATTTTTTGTATAGATGTTGCATTCCTAAATTTATCTACTTAGATGAATTGTCAGACTGCGGCCTTGTGTAACTTAAAATAATAATAAATAGCACAATATCAATTTACCACAATCAAGGATGATCTCCTGACACTGTCTGTATAATTGTAACCAATTACTGTCATCAATGTACGTTTTAGATTTTTGCACTGAATGTCAAAAATGTCTGAAATTGTGATTGTATTTATCTACAATTCATATTTTATTTTGTAATACAAGTACTACTTTCTTTTGACCAAATTAACAAATTCCTTATACTGTACATATATGCACTTGGCAAAATAAAGCTGATTCTGATTACTGTATTATTATACAATGGAACGTAAATTACTTGTCGCTTTTTCCTACCAATGTGCCAGACCCTTACATCTACTTGTATTCCAACTATTCCAAATACTCAATATGCAAATCTAGCTAAATGTTCATATCTGTGACTTTTGTGACTCTTTGAAACTGCTTGTTATATCTGATAATGTCTAACCTTTGTGTTCTTTCTCTTAATACGTATGGCCTGAGCTAACTAAAATGCCAGACCTATTGTTTGGATTACCTTCATTGTCAGGGAAGAAAATGTATTGCTGTAACAAGAAACATATCTTAAAAGTGAGGATGTCTCTCAGTGTGCTAATGAATTTTACAGAATCAGTGTCTTCTAAACTATGAAGTTTTCTCTTTTAATTAGGTGGAAAACACAAAGTGTGATAACTGATTCAGAAAGAGAAAACAAAGTCATTTATCAATTTAATTAGTTTAGCCAGGAGATCAAAAATGGCTTTGTGAATATTTAGGCATTCATTCCACCTAATCATCCATTTATTCCTAAACTTCTGCAGTTTATTTAGTGATTACTCAATCTGTGAACACACGTTAAATTGACTTTAAACTCTACCCCTTATGACGGTTGTTGTACATATGTGTACACTTCAAATTACCTGTGAAAAACTTCTTTGAAAATTTTCTAGGAATTTATATTAGATAACTGTTACCAAACTCTTAATCCTTCCATTAAGGCTTTCTCTGGCTTTAAATTCCACTACAAAACCAGGTCCTGAATTGACAGCATGATCATTTTCCAATATTAACTATTTTACTATGCTTTTTTTTTTTACATACTTGGATTTACTCTCAGTGGCAGTTTTGCATAAGAAATTGGACGTTGTTTTGTCGAACTTTCATCATTCCAAGTGATAATTTAACTGTTACTTCCTTAATAATAAGGGGATGATTGAACTGCTAAAAGTAAATCATAAAGCATGTGTATATTTCAACTGTCTATGACCTCTGTGTCATACGGGATGCAATCAAGTTATTTATTATAAATTACTCATTTACATTAGTTTCCAAATTTGATAAAAAAAATCAGCATTACCCAGAATTACAGACAGTGATGCTGAATTGAGTCAAGAAATGTGACATTTAATGATTTTGCCTAAAAAAAGACAATGTTATCTTTGATAAAGTTATGAGAATGAGAATGGTCATTTAGTGTGCAGTAGATTGACTTGAACAGGATTAATTTAATTTTTGAAGTGTTCCTTTACAGGGTTCTGTGCTGAAGTAATGAAATAAAAGATTTCACTTTATCAATACACGGTTTCAGATCATTCAAAGAATCTTCATCTATTGTAGTGGCACATTACAGTGATACACAGTACCACTGAAATGTTAGCCCAGTCCAAAAGACATAAAATGTGAATAGAAGTTTGTGCTGCATTCACATACTATGTAACAGACAGGAAATGTGAGCTTTTTAGTGAAAAATTACACATGAATGGACCTTCAACAAGCTGCTCATACTAAAGGAAGAAAAAAAAAGAAGAAGAAAATCAGATCTATTCCTTAATGGTATTTGAGCTGATTGAGTATCAAATAAAACTGACCCTCATTTCTCCCTTGATATTGTGACAAGGACTTCATTGTAACACAACAAAGTGGGAAATTGAGATGTCACAAGTGGTTTTTTTATCTTCTTAGGAAAGTGTTTATCTTTTTGGCTAATAATAGTTCATCTAAATGGAAGTATTACCCTTGTTCAAGTTAACAGATTAGATCACACAAACCTTTGCCATTAAAAATGATGACTGATAACATGTCTTGTTCTATCCTTGGACGGACCCCCCAAATGATTTCCTCTCATCGTCAATCAGCTCAGTTTTTCCCTGCTGGTGCAGCTGCATGCTTGTTTTGTATATGGTAATACAATGTACATGCTCTGATTTTGCATTTCAGAAAAGTATTACAAAGGTTGTTAGAACAATTTGCTATCTTTTTTGCTTGAAATGGTCTCAATCTGAGCTATATTTTAACACCCTTCAGCCATGTCACCGAAGTTTTCTGTTCTGCTTTTGGCTGTAAATGAAGCAGACTTAGTTTGCCTGAATGTGTCTATTTACATGAACAAAATATATCAATGTAACTTTGTAAAAGTGTTTACAATGCAGCAAGACAAATTTCCCAACATAAACTAGTGTATTATATAATTTAAGCATAATCTCCCTGATTTATATTCCCTCCCTCTCTCTCTCACGTCAATAAAAAAAAAACTATTTCCCATTTATGCATAAAGCTTAAATTTGGCAGGATAGTACCTCTAAGTAAGTAAGTAAGTATTTGTCCAGAAAGCATATTTTGATATATCAATATTTAAGAGTACAAAATCCCCCTACAACAGAAAAACTAAGTACCCCAAAATCTCAAAAACTGCCTTGACAGATTTGATTGAAATTTGATGATTTTATATAAAAAAATGACATTTTCTGACACTTTTTTATTTCCTTGATAACCTTTTCATTTATTGATATTTGTTAATATTATGTTAACTTGCATGTTTTGCGTGGCGCCGAAGGGGAGCTTTATTCAAAAGAAGAATGCAGCAGAAGCAACACTGTCACTAAACTGGGGTTCACCATCAAATTGAAGAAGCCCTGCATTTAAATTCTGCTTTACATATATAAATATGTAAATATGTAATACATATATGCCCGTTTTTCATAGAAATTAAGTTACTATAAGTATTTAATATTAAACTACTGTTCATTTCTTCATGTGAAGTTCTAAGCCTAGACTGCACCAAACTCCCTGCCTCCCCATTTCCTACTTTAAACAATCTTCCACTAATGTACATATACACCTCCCTAATATATTTTGTCCAGTTTTATCCAATTACTGACCAGGCCTACATATGCTTATCTTGAGGCGAGTTACCTGTTCTGAAGTGCAGCTGGTATGGCTGTTGACCTGTTGAATTTAGTGTCTTTCCTGAACTCAGTTTTGTGCTTTTGGGGTTCCTGCTGTTTAAAGACTCTCGTACGTTTTTTAGTTAATTGGACAGGTTTGGTCATTTTAACATGCTCCACTCAATCTCTCAGAATCAGCATTATAATCGTAAAGTCAGGGGTAAGCGATCAGAGTTGGGCCTGACTCATTCAGCATTATTTTAAAGATTTTGGTAGGATTACATGCTTTGCCACTGAGCTCCTAATAGGTTGCATTACAGTTTAAAGTGCACTCTTAAAATTAATGGTTATTTAGTGGCATTTTACGGTTCTTTACTGAGTTCTACGGCTCCTCATAGAGCCATTGTCTGTCAGAGCAAACTTTTCATTCTGGGAAAGGTTCTTTACATGTAAAGTTTGTTCTTTGTGCCTTGAAAAACTTCCTAATATGTAAATGAATGTTAAGTGGTGTGGTGTCTCTGAGACAAAAAATCTGCTCTGGTATCTGGAAGGTTGCTGGTTCAAATCCCATTACTGCCAGAAGGGATCCTCTTCCATTGGGCTCTTGTGCAAGGTCCTTAATCTAAAAATTGCTCCAGGGGTGATATGCAATTGCCAACCCTGCGCTCTGACCCCCAAAGGTCATGCAAAAAGCCAATTTTCCCTTGGGGATTAATACAGTGTACCAAAAAATAAAGAATTTTAGTTTTAATGTATAGCATGATATTGCTTGAGATTCACATATGCGTGCTTATGTACACTTGGAGCAATGCTCTTTATGTGCATGTTGATTTGCATGAATGTGCCTTGCTTTAACATTCATTACCTTAAGTGGAGTGATGGGGAAATATATAAATGTGTGTATTACATTATGCATTTTAAGTGAATTTAAAGTTTTGTGCAAATTTCAAGAAATGGTTGATTGTGAGATACCCAAATCATTGCTATTGCAATACTGTTTTTTACATGTATCATGTACCACCTCTTTCATTTTGGCTGACAGCAAATGGCTTCTCTGTGTAGATGAGCAATCACATAGCATACAAGATTTATTACAAATATTATTCTACCCCTGTCAAATCCATATCTTATGAGTTCATTGTCATTGAGTTATTCCAAAATATTAAGCCTTTCCCAGTTTGTGCATGATAATCTCTGCCTGTATGCCCTCCTCTGGAAGTACTTAGCAAGTTAGGAGAGAGTTTATGAGCTCTCTTAAATCCTTGTGAAGCTGGGAGTAGTTTTCTCAATTAGGAAAACTAATAAAAGGTTTTTGAGCCAGTTAAGACCATTTTCATACTCTTGAGACAATTAAAAAAATATTGGCACTGAACTGTTACTCGACTATTCTAGGGTATTAAAATTGTTGTTTTGAAGCCATTCCTGTGTAGCTTTGGCTTTATGATTGGGGTCATTCTTTAACAAATCTTTCAGCAGCCATGGGTAGAAGCAGCCACAAAATAAATTTCCAGAGGCAAATGTTCAAGGAATTGTATTATTCTTTCTGCAGCTGAAATAATCTGTCACAGTATGTTAGAAATAACTAAATTTATGCTGATGAGATGAATGTACAGTACTAAACTCAGCAGTACAACATCATGAGCAGTAGGATAACATACAGTTTATACAGTTTAATGATGTCGGAGCATTTTGACAAAGGAGAACTCCAGAAGATTACTTGCCTATGTAAACTCAGATTTTTAAGAAATCATGTTTCTGCCTTAACTGATTTATTCACCTTAATTCAGTTATGTGGGTGAATGTAAACACACTCATTTAGAGGTCATGCTTCCACTGTTTTTCGATGCATTCTTGAAGGTGTTGCATGTGCAGCATTTTTTTTTACACGCAATGTTATAAGTTTTTTGAGATTCTGGATAAATGTAATCCTAAATAAACAAAGGTTCTATTTGCTCAGGCTTCACTTCCATACAGGTCACTGGGTTCCACAACAAATAGGAAATTATAATCTCCACATGGACAGAAGTGAAAAAGAGAGAGACATGAGATAAAGGAGTACTTACTATTATACTATGGTAGGTGAAAAGATGAAAAGCCATTCTATTAGATATGCAGTGTTTTAAACCTCACAGGAGCTTGGCATTTATTATTTTGTTCTTGGCTTAATTTCTGCTTTTTAGTTTTTCCTTTTGTGTGTTCTTTGTTGCAGTTTGTACTAGTGATAAAAACGCCATTTTAGCTCATATGTGCCTCACTGGTTGAGGAGGGCTGCTGCAGACACCCTCTTTATTCTAGAGCCAGAAAAGAGATCCTTAAAGCATATTGTTCTAATTTAGTCTAATTATAAGATTATAAGTTTTACAGTTACTGCATATTTGGGAATCTGAGATAAACTTACTGCATGCAGTTAACAGTACACATGTCAATAAAATCAAGTTAGCATCTACAACAAGAAAAAATGTGCATTAACCTCCTTAGCATTGCATTTTATTCCAAAAAAAAAAAAAAACATGTAAAAAGCGCTGCAGTTTAGAATGTAAATGCTCTGAAATTTTACTACAATCGCCTGGTATATCTCCCCAAATTTTTCATTTTGGGTGCTGGATGGGTATTTTCATCTAAGTCTTTATTTTTGGTAAAGTGCAGATATTCCATAATTAGTGAAAACCTATACTCAGACATAATTTCTCCAAAGAATGGCAGTACTGACAGCACTTTTACAGCCTCAGTGATACTTGGTTCTAACGTTTACACAAGATGCATCTGTAAGGTTGCCTGAGTGACATTTTGGACTAATGCTTTTTGTATGGTTTTCACTGACCGAGTAATGCTCGGGTCTAATGCTGAGGAGGCTACTATAAAGTGGAAAAGTTAACTAATTATTCATTCAAGATAATTTTTATAACACACTAAACAATACAGTACATGACTGTCTGAAAAATCAATTACAAACAAAAGGAATAGTAATATGCAATGCACAGACAAATGCCACATTTAACAATCTTAACTAATGCATTAACCATTTGTACATTTTGAACTGTTTGTCTTAGAAAATTAAGCATAACAGGTAATATTTCAGAAAGGATAGGGTTTTCCTTCACATGCATTCATCTGTACCATTCCACATTAATATGATAATTTGAAATGAAACTAATTTTTACTTTCAACAATTGCTATACTGTTGAGAAAATTCAGCTGTTTAATAAACGCCTTTATTATCAATGACATACAACCTTAGCTGCTATCATCACACTAAATTTCTGTGAGAAATATTGTAAGGGACATTGAAAAAGTATTTTACTTTATTTAAAATGTTACGTCATACTGTACATACAACCACCACAGTAATTGCAGAACACAACTTAATCTAAATTAATATTACTTTCAATAACTAAAGTTTCTACATTATAAAATGTTACTAATGACATCAAGGCAGATAAAAGTGAGTTTATTCAAAGGCTCCAGGAGTTATCAGTTAAATAACTTCTTGCAACAAAATACAGAACAGGAGATTAATACCTTCTTTTATTATATCTGTATCTTATTCTATTTGAAATGAGTAATAGAAATGACATTTGATATTTAATCCTACTAATGAAAAGGTGCTTGCTTAAGTGGTACTAGATGTCAAACAAAGTAGCAAACCGAATCACAAAGAATGACACAGTAAATGAGAAAGGCAATACTTGTCCTACTGGAACCAAATAAAAAATAACAGTCACATGACTTTACAACTGACATTACACAGTAGTTAGACTTTTATTATTTATTTTCATTCATTGTTGCTGTGGGTTAAATGAAAAATAGGGTAAATAAAATCTGAAATTTGGAGTAGAACTGCTTAATTCAGGTACTTGCAAGAAAGTAATGTGTGTTTAATACTATCAAAGAACCTTAACTAAACAAGTGAGATGCTGGAAGTGAGAGAAAAAAATACTTGGAGAAGTGTTGAGCTTCTGTCATTTGTGACAGTTGAATTTCTATTCTCTTCCTATAGAGCACAAGCAAGAGAAATATGTGGAAATAGCGTGTGCGCACACACACCACTGATACAGTGGCAAAGCATATTAAAAATGTACTATGTTTCCTTAATCTGAAGAAGTGACAAGTGGCCCAGAGAGAAAGCTGACAAGGAGGAGATGAAAAACTGCTGAACAGATGAAATCCCAAAAAGTAAGATTCAAAATACAGAAACATTCCCATTGATCTTGGTGAATGGAATATATCCCTTGTCATGTTCCTATAACTAGGAGGAGGAGGAGGAATAGGTTGGGAGCAAGTCAATTACAATTTAATTGTAGATTATACCATATTGAGCTGTTCTTTGGTTTATTCAGAAGAAAATGTAGAGGCAAGAACATACTCTATATAAAATAAATTTACTTGCAACTTACTGAAAAAACTACGAAAAAACAAAAATAGCATTTTTTATTTCACTTTTATTAAAGTAACACAAACTAAATTACTAATAATACAAAAATTATAACAAGGGCATTGTTACATTAATACTATATATCAACAAAACAAAGATATCACACAAGGTGAATCAAAAAGGTAATTTCTACAGTAAACTTTATCTAAGCCTTATTGAAGATCTGCCTATATTTTTGACATGCCAACCTGAAATCAAGATACATTAAATCATAATTTTTAAACTTCTATTTATGTAAGAATGCAAACAACCTCTAACAGAATAATTACAATTATGAACAGTTAATTAGAAAGAAAAATACTGAAAAGTGTTTGGACACTTAACTCTAGTGTTACTTTCACATCACACATAACAGGATATAAACCCTCATTTTGTGCTCAACTATATCGATTATTGTTATCTCAGATTAAAATCTAGTCTTTTTGATATCTTCTAGGTCTTAAATGTCAAAACTGAGTTAACTATGGGCAACAGGAAGCTTTCAAAAAGAACTTTCAGATAAATTTTTGTAATGAAACAGATCAGCCTAAGGACATAATCTTCAAAAGCTTTAAATTTTCCTTAGAATACAATCAGGATCATATTAAAATATTGGAGGCAAATAGCACAACCAAAACCTTGCTTAGATCACATATGTCAGCTCTCCTAAACTGATGCGAGAGCAAAAACTAGTCAGAGAGGTCTCAAAAAATTCAAAAATAAATTTGAGTGACCAGTACACCTTCATTACAAGACACTACACTAGACAACTTATTTTTAAGTAAAATTCACAAAAATGCCAAATATGTGCAGGGACTATGTCACCAGATGTACTGCTGTAGTTTTAGACTTCACAGGCATAAAAAATGACTACATAAATATCATTCTAGGATCTAACAAAAAGACAGTTTAAATAAAAATCTGGGTGTGTATACACATTTTCTACATATATTTAACAGACTTTTACTGTAAAATCTATATATATAATTCACTAAGGCAAGACACCCATGGAAAACACAGCCGAAGGGGCGTGGATTCACTAAGCCGCCGACAAGTAAGACACCTATAGCGCACGCAGGAATGAGCCATGCCCACCAACTCCAAGACCATTGGATACGACGACAACTCGCAGAGCCACGCCCACCAACTCGGATGCGACGACACAGAAAAAACGCCGTCATTTATATTGGTCTGTCGTAGAGGCCACATGCATCTCCGAGCCACGTTGACTGTTCATAGAGGCATGTTTCTCACGGAGGTGAATCGCCGTATGCAGCGTGTAAAACGGTTTGCGAGGGGTATCCCATGGGATCCTTAAAACAATCCTTTACAACTGAGGTTAAAGCACAATGAAGTAAGCAGTCTTTAAAAACCGAGTTTTCGGTTACGATGCACGACCGTATGAACCATAGCAAACTGTTTTACACGCTACATACAGAAATTCGCATCCGCGACAAACATGCGTTGTGTCTTTCCAGAAGTGTTTAGCATTCAATAAATAATTATGCATGAGATTGAGCGTGTGTCTACCCGGCGCAGAGAGGCGTGGGTGAGCCATTACGTCCCTACCCTTTGTACACACCCCCCTCCCTACTACCGTGGTCGGGTGTCTTGGTGGATTATATATAGAAAAGCAGCCAAAACCGCTCAGAGCAATGAAAAGTCTACGTGAGTCACAGGTGCATCTGAAGTGTGCAAAAATGACAACCACTCAAGTGACGAGTTGTAGGTGGGCACATGAGCAGGAAGTGCTTACTTAACGAGAGGGTACGATGGCGGTCCGCCAGTTTTCAGTCACGGACGATTGTGTGTTGGTTCGTTCCGTGCACTGTTACAATGTTGCTTTTCTTGCTGATTTCTTACATTACCGATTTTTCAAATGTTAATTTTCTCCCTGTTCTTAAAAATCATAAAAAAAAAACGGCCTGATTATGTGGAATATGGTACGCCGCGGGTTGGCTAGTACAATATAATCAATGAATCTACAAGTAAAACTATATTTTCATTTAAACTGAAACTGGCACTTCTCCATTTAGACTCTGGAAAAATCCAGAAAACAGCTAAATGTTTTGAATGATATCTGTTATGATTACAGTTTCTTTTTAATTTTTTTCAGGGATTGCTGAGGCTATAAAAATCATACAGGTGTCATTTCTTGTGTTTATCAGAGAATTTAATTGTGTTTTTTTCTTGATTGGAGCCTACAATTAGAAACTGTCTTTTATTTAATGTCTTTTCAGATGCCATATGGTTTTGACTATGGGGACAGTCATTTTGTGGTTTCAGTCGGTATGATGCAGGTTCTGGTTGCTAAATGTTTGGCCTCTATGGTCATGACATCAGAGTACTTGAAGAGGAGTTAAAAAATCATCTTGACAGCCACTTTGTACCTGAGATTGGACCAAACTTTGCAACTCACTTTATTTGTTATTTTGATTACTGGTTATTGAAACAAAGCTCTATCTTTTAAGTTTGTGATTTGGCTCTGGCATTATCTCTCTTCAGCTTTTGGTTTTGACTGACACTTTGCCTTGACACAGTTCCTTCTCCTGTGCCTCACTCCTATTTTCTGAACTGACTGCCCTTTTTGTAGACAGTACAATACCAACCTTTCCAAAAAATGACTACCGGTAGATGAGTATTACAACTACATATTCATTACCTTCCAAACTTCGATGTTCTAAACCACAGATTGGTTTATGTGTATTCTTCTGTTCTTAGACATGCTTAGTAGTGGATTACAGAGTAAAGTAACTTCTTGGGGAAGTAACAGTAAATATACAATTGTGCACCAAGCAGCTGTGCCCACCTCATACACTTGCAGATGTGTAATTCTGAGAAAAGCAGTGCCTTCATTTTGTACTTCAAAAGTACAGATACAAAATAACAAAAATCAATACAGATTACATGCATATTCATATAATAAAATGCAAACAATAACTTTATATCTATAACCAACAAAATGCAGTGGTGCCTCATACTTCGAATTTAATTTGTTTCAGGAGGCCATTTGAACTCTGAATTGTTTAAAGTCCAAATCAATTTTCAATAATCTTAAACAGCAAGTACACATAGTTTAAGGTAAAAGAACACTATTAAATTACCTAAATAAAAAATTAAAAGATGACAACAATGAATACATTACATACTGTATAATAAAATGAAAATTGCATTTACAGTACACCTTAGTGAGTAGTGGAAATGTCCAGTGTGGCTGGTGGAGAGGAACAGAAAGGTTATTGTTTGAAAGGAGTCACCTTCCATAAACCCACCAAACAACTAATTCTAGTGTTCTCTCTTCCTTTTTCTCTTTGCACTACTGGTTAAGGCCGCCAGATCCTCCACATGTGTACAGCTTTCATGCTTTGCAATATGTTTCTTTTTCACCTCAATCGTCTAAATTACAACCTTCATTACTTCCACACTCTTCTTGGATGCCATGGTTAATATAACCAAACACACGAAAAATAAAGCAAAAAAAGCACTAACACCACACAAGGGTAATACATACAACAACAGCAAAAGATGACTTGAGAACATGTAAACACCAACTGTTCACACTCACTGCGTAAAAGCCATCTGTTGCTTCATTTTTTCACTGCGCATGCAATTCGAATGTAGGAGCATCGCTCAAACTCCGGATTGAATTTTCCTCAAATTTATTGTTCAAACTCTGGAACATTCAACCTTAAAATCGTTCAAAGAACGAGGCACTACTGTATAACAAATAGACTAACTAAAAAGACTAAATAGTGCCGAATTCTACCACTTTGACTTGCAAAAAGCAGACACCAATGAATCAAATACTGTATACAGTATATTGAAGAATTCATTCTCACAGTTTTAAGATATATTTTACTAAAAACTAAAGTCTAAACAGTTAAAATGCTTGGATGCATTGTTCTATGAAAAGGGTAAACAGCATTTTAAAAGGAAAAAAATTAATAAAGTGAGAAAATGTATATAATTGTCCATTTGGACATTCAACAATTTAATCATATATTCCTTTTCCAAACCTTTGTTTTATAAATTAATGGCTTTGGGATGAGACGCTTATACTCACAGCTTTGTGTAAAAGAAAGAAGTCAAACCTAAACAAAGTGATGGTCCCTCAGTATGCAGTCTAACATACTGTTCTCACTACTACTGACTAAATCAGAACCAACTGACATTTGTTAATCAAGCTAACCTGCGCATCTTTGTATATGGAAGAAAACAGAGAAAAGCCCAAATGGACATAGGAAAAAATATTGAAATTTAGGACTATACCATTGAGGTAGTAGAACTAACCAATGCATCATTTAAACATTCATTTCTTTATATTTTTACTGTTCCTAATAAATGGCAAAACAAGGATTGTTTTTAAGAAAAAAGCCAAAATCAAGTCTGGAAAGGGACTTTCTCCATTATATTATTAAATCTAAAAACTCTAACTATGCTTCTTATGATTGAGTAAAATACTAGCCATATTTTTTTTTTTTCTTAATATTCTTGAACAACAAAACATACTGTTAAATACTTAAACCGGATTAATACTTTCAACATCACCCACTGAAGACAAGCTCTGAATTATCCATTGAATTCAACAAACCTAATTGTAGGACTGGCTGTAGGTTGTGCCCTTTCAAGTGTTTTGCTTTTAGACTTGCTAAAAGACAATTAAGGGTGTTTCGAAAGGATTTGGCAAAGTAAGGCCCGCTCACTACACCTCTTGCCACTGCAAATTGTGGAGCTCCTAAATTCTGATTCATGTGAATAATACAATCAAAGCTCCTATTGGCAATGCACAAATTATATAGCACAAGCTTACGTTTAATAAATGTAGTATTGCATGGAGACAACATCTTCAAATCAATTACTAAAAAAATGGTGTTGAACTCACGCAGATTTGTTAACTAAACAGTTTACAAAACAAATGATAGGGCTAAAAAGAATTTTGGTATGTATGGCAGTAGTTGATTAATATGTCAAACTTTATAAGGTAGTTTCAGTAATCAAATTACAAAAAATAACATAAATGCCAAAGTCCAGAAAAACCACTATTAAAGGTAAAGCCTCCTTCCTAAGTATTGGGATAGTAATATTAAAATGGGTATTTTTACTGTATTTCAAGCAATGCAGATCTGAAAATAGATATATACTCATTTCATTTCCTGTTTTAACATCCAAGTATAGCAATGTTGTGTTTCAGGCCTCTTTTAAGAACTCTCTATGACATTCAACTTTTATTTAGCTGGATCAGTAAAGAAATGAATATATAGTATAACTGCATTTATTCAAAATTACCAAAGTTCTGCAGCTTTCAGTTTACTTCATAGAATGATTTAAGCAACAGTGCAATGTCTGTTCAAATAATTCCACAGACCAAATCTCTTTGCTTTAAAAGTTTAGTAAAATTTCAAAGCAAAACAGTTTACACAAAAACAGAGACAAACTAAGATATTAAAGGAAAAGAAAAGTTCTTAAAAACGTCTGTTTAAGGCTTATACATCTTCTTTAATTTCTTTAAGTTTGGTCATACAATCGTACGTTAAGCAAATTAAACATGGTCAGAAAACTGTATGCCATCTCCTTTTTGCGACATATCTAATTATGAAAAAGTTTGGGAACCCCTCTTAATAATTTGGATTCTTGTTTATCATTGGCTGAGCTTTCAAAGTAGCAAATTCCTTTTAATATATGACATGCCTTATGGAAACAATAGTATTTCAGCAGTGACATTAAGTTTATTGGATTAACAGAAAATATGCATCATAACAAAATTAGACAGGTGTATAAATTTGGGCACCCCAACAGAGATATTACATCAATACTTAGTTGAGCCTCCTTTTGCAAACATAACAGCCTCTAGATGCCTCCTATAGCCTTTGATGAGTGTCTGGATTCTGGATGGAGGTATTTTTGACAATTCTTCCATACAAAATCTCTCCAGTTTAGCAAAATTTTTTTTAGCTAAAAAATGCCAAGTCTAGCGGCCACGGACGGACGGACGAAAGGTAGGTAGGTAGATACTTTATTAATCCCAAGGGGAAATTCACACGTTGCTTGTATTCTGCATGTTTAATGACAAGTAGAAACTCCTTTTTCTCTGGCCAGAGGTCTTGAAATCTCAGCAGGAATTTCTCCCTAGCCATATGCCTCAACGAAGCCCTCTTTTATCATATCTTCCTCTTGGAAGGACTTCTTATACTTAATGGTCCAGTGACTTACCCAGAATGATGCTTCGGTGTGTCTGCCTTTGCTTTTGAATTTAGCCGAGTGAAAAATAATGGCTGTCCGATTAACTGCGATTTTAGTTCTCTCTTCTTTCTCAGATTGCTTTTCAGAAGTAAGTCAGTTTCGTTGTTTTTATGAACAGTTCAAAAGTGCCTTTCCACATTTTCCTTCTTTGCAATAGCAACGATAGATTGCCAGTTCAGACAAACGCACTTTGATTGTGACATTGTGAGAGAAGAAAATCCTCTTTCAATTCCACATCCAACCCATAAAAACAACTTTTTTTTAAATCCCTTCTTTAGTTGATATAAATGGGAAGGCTAACTAGATCACTTACATAGCCGGAGTTTTGCAGTAGCTCACGAGTTTGATTGAGCGTGCAAGATGACCAGTGTGTTAGAAGGAAAGACATCTCAGACTGGCCGCCCTGTATGTCAATCAAGTGGCAAATGCCATAGGGAGGATATATGATACACTAACATTTAAAAAAAAAAGTTCTTAAAGTGCAACGCGATCTACCTGCACTACCTTTCCGATCGTGATCGACGTATTGGCCACCCCTGGTGTACAGTATATCTTGTCACTGTAAGTAGTTTGCACTGTTCAAACATACATGTTACCTACTGTAGGTATTGGCTTCAAAAGCTTTGTTGTGAAAAACTGAGATTTGGAACTTTGTGTTAGTTATACATCTTTTTTTTGTAAAGATGTTATTTATTTGTACTCATTTTTTATTTTATTATTTGGAAATATCAGAATTTGCACATTATTTTATATTTTTGTCTGTCTTATTACAACATTTCTAAAAAATAAATAATTTATTATGATCAAACAGTTACTCAGTACTTGAGTAGTCTTTTCACCAAGTACTTTTGTACTCTTAGTTGAGTAAATTTTTGGATGACTACTTTTTACTTCTACTTGAGTGATATTATTTTGAAGTAACGCTACTCTTACTTGAGCACAATTTTTGGCTACTCTACCCACCTCTGTGTGTGTGTATGTATATATACACACACACAGTGGGATGCAGATGTTTGGGCAACCTTGTTAATAGTCATTATTTTCCTGTATAAATCGTTGGTTGTTACGATAAAAAATGTCAGTGAAATATATCATATAGGAGACACACACAGTGATATTTGAGAAGTGAAATGAAGTTTATGGGATTTACAGAAAGTGTGCATAATTGTTCAAACAAAATCAGGCAGGTGCATAAATTTGGGCACCACAAAAAAGAAATGAAATCAATATTTAGTAGATCTGCCTTTTGCAGAAGTGTTCACTACCCAAATCGGTATTTGTGAATCTAAGATGTTTAACAGGCATTCCCAGTATTAAGTTGTGGATTTGCCTGTGAATAATTAGTGGCAGCATGTCTATGAACTTAATTTAAACTTAAGTTTTACACCTTGCTATCCTATTGATATGTCTACAAAGGCTTGTTCCGCTTCAGGGGGTTGTTCCTTTCTTACAGCATCAATAAACGGCTCGTCTTCCTCTTTATCTGAGACATCACACACTGCATGCACGGGTTTACCTTTCCCAGTCCTGCAAACTTTAGCGAAGTGGTTCGATTTGCCACATTTTTTACACGGTCTTCCTTTAGCTGGACATTGACTTTTTCCACCGTGTGCTTTGTTTCCACAGTAGCTGCACTTATGAATATGCTTTTATGTGTCACTCGCTTCATATTCTTTTGCTGCCTTCTCAATTGTGTTTTCTGTTCAGCGCTCTTTGGAGCTCTTGCTTGCTGTCTGCGTACTGCGTTCACAGTCAGTTCACGTGAGTCGCTCGGAGTACATGCATCGAAGGTTCTCAGCTGTGCTTGTGCTATCTTGTGCGATCTTGTGATTATTTAGTTATTTAATGTTAGCTCAGACCCGGTACTTAAAAGTTTCTCTCGCATTGTTGCTGAGTTTGTGCCAAACACTACTCTATTCCTGACCATCTCATCTTCGTTTGCATAAGCACAGTCCTTCACCAGCAATTTTAACTCTGTTACAAAGTGATCAAAAGTCTCGTTTATACCCTGCGTCTTCTCATTAAACTTGTAACTTGCGAATATCGTATTCGTCTTAGGCATGACAAACGCCAGCAGCAGCGTGTCTATGAACTGATTTTTCAGTTTTTCTTTTTTAATAAATCTGCAACAATTTTATAAATTCTTTTTATTGTCTATCAATATGGGGTGCTGTGTATACATTAATGAGGAAAAAAATTTATTTAAATGATTTTAGCAAATGGCTGCAATATAAGAAAGAGTGAAAAATTGAAGGGGGTCTGAATACTTTCCGTACCCACAGTGTGTATGTGTGTGTATATATATATATATATATATATATATATATATATATATATCTATACTAATAAAAGGCAAAGCCCTCACTCACTCACTGACTCATCACTAATTCTCCAACTTCCCGTGTGGGTGGAAGGCTGAAATTTGGCAGGTTCATTCCTTACAGCTTCCTTACAAAAGTTGGGCAGGTTTTATATCGAAATTCTACGCGTAATGGTCATAACTGGAAGCTGTTTTCTCCATTTACTGTAATGGAGATGAGCTTGAACGCCGTGGGGCGGAGTTTCGTGTGACATCATCACGCCTCCCACGTAATCACGCAGTACATAGAAAACCAGGAAGACCTCCAAAAAGCGCTGAAGAAAACATGCATTATATAATTGAGAAGGCAGCGAAACAATAAGAAGCGAGCGAGTGACATATACAACCATATTCATGAGTTCTGCTACTTGAAACAAAGCACAATGTAAACCTACACTTTAAATTAAGTTCATAGACAGGCTGCCGCTGGCGTTTGTAATTTAGTGCCTGCCCATATAAGGCCGTCCGTCAGCGGCAATCCAATAGCAAACTCCACTAAATATTCACGGGTGAAGGACTGTGTTTATGGAGAGGAAGATGAGATGGTCAGGGTGGTGTTTGACACAAACTCAGCGAAACTGCGAGAGAAAGTTTTAAGTGCCAGGACTAAGGTAACATTAAATACAGCCACGGACATAGCACGAGATGGCACCAGCACAGCTGGGAACCTTCGATGCATGTACACCGAGCGGCTCACGTGAACTGACGCAGTGCAGAGATAAAAGGCAACAGTTCCAAAGAGCGCTGAACAAAAACCGAATTACACAATTGAAAAGGCAGCAAAAAATATGAAGCGTCTGATAAGCATATTCATAAATCCAGCTACTGCGGAAACAAAGCACACGGTGGAAAAAGTCAATGTCCCGCTAAAGGAAGACAGTGTAAAA
>NC_053168.1:48976288-49048788 GCF_016835505.1 Polypterus senegalus | reverse complement strand
TAGGTTTTGGGGACTGATGGTTTTTGGCTGCAAGTTTTTGTTCTAAGCAATTCCCAAACAGTGGCTTATTTTATAACTAACAACTCTCTTTTTTTTTTTTTTTTATTCTGAATTCAGAAAAGTGCAGCAGTATTATATTTACTTCTATTGGAAATTTACAAAGCTTTATATTTTTACCATAATTTATAATCTGAATTCATTTGTCATTCTCCTATTAATCCACCTATCTTTTCTGTGGACTTTGCTCCGTTGATAGTATTCTAACAATGACAATTAAATGAGCAAAGGAGAAACCTTGGCATACAACACTGTAAGGCTGAAGGTTCTAACAGGTTACATGTTCATTGAATAATGACTTAAATAACCAGAACACCAGGAAAAGCAGAGTAAAAATTACATTGATGATGATGAAAATCTCAAAAACTAAGATCAAAAAACACTAAACATATACAATTACTTACTAAATTCAAGTATAAGTATATTTAGAAAACTCAGGTTTATCATTTAAAAAATAGACACCAAAAACACAGAAGTCAAAAATAGTAGCTCACTTAATTAAGGTAGGGGTTAAATTAAAAGGAAGATGGTGGCTGAAATGAAAACCTATATCCACTGCTAGATCCTTTGTTATTTGCACCTCATTGTTAACTGGTTACTGGTTTGGAAAATAAGACGTAATTAAAAACCGTGGAGTCAACCGTTTAAAACACAAAGAAGCAAATAAAGGTTGGGAATACTGGCATGTAAGATAACTAAAATTAAGCAGTTAAAATTTTTGGAATAATTGCTTTAATAACAATAAACAGTTTTGAATTAAAAACAAAACGGTTAGAATGAATACCTGTAGCAAATTCTAGGCACTGGGAGGGCACCTGAGAACCTGGCAAGTAAATATACTTCGGTAACAAAGCAGTATACATCTTATTAAAATAGATACTGTTCTTCTTCTTTCGGCTGCTCCTGTTAGGGATTGCCACTGTGGATCATCTTTTTCCATATCTTTCTGTCCTATGCATCTTGTTCTGTCACACCCATCACCTGCATATCCTTTCTCACCACATCCATAAACCTTCACTTTGGCCTTCCTCTTTTCCTCTTCCCTGGCAGCTCTATCCTTAGCATCCTTCTCCCAATATACCCAGCATCTCTCCTCTGCACATGTCCAAACCAACACAATCTCAACCGTCCAACTTGAGCTGACCCTCTAACGTACTCATTTCTAATCCTATCCATCCTCGTCACACCCAGTGCAAATCTTAGCATCTTTAACTCTGCTACCTCCAGCTCTGTCTCCTGCTTTCTGGTCAGTGCCACTGTCTCCAACCCATATAACATAGCTGGTCTCACTACCGTCCTGTAGACCTTCCCTTTCACTCTTGCTGATACCCGTCTGTCACAAATTACTCCTGACACTCTTCTCCACCCATTCCACCCTGCCTGAACTCTCTTTTTCACCTCTCTTCCACAATCCCTATTACTCTGTACTATTTATCCCAAGCATTTAAACTCATCCACCTTCGCCAACTCTACTCCCTGCATCTTTACCATTCCCCTGACCTCCCTCTCATTTATACACATGTATTTTGCCTTGTTCCTACTGACCTTCATTCCTCTTCAAGAGCAGATCTCCACCTCTCCAGGGTCTCCTCAACCTGCTCCCTACTATCACTACAGATCACAATGTCATCAGCAAACATCATAGTCCACGGGGACTCCTGTATAATCTCGTCTGTCAACCTGTCCATCACCATCGCAAATAAGAAAGGGTCCAGAGCTGATCCCTGATGTAATCCCACCTCCATGTTAAATGCATCTGTCGCTCCTACCACAGACCTCACTAATGTCACACTTCCCTCGTACATACCCTGTACAACTCTTACATACTTCTCTGCCACTCCAGACTTCCTCATAAAATACCACAACTCCTCTCGAGGCACCTTGTCATATGCTTTCTCCAGGTCCACAAGGATGCAATGCAACTCCTTCTGGCCTTCTCTATACTTCTCCATCAACATCCTCAGAGAAAACACTGCATCTGTGGTGCTCTTTCTTGGCATGAAACCATACTGCTGCTCACTAATCATCACCTCACTTCTTAACCTAGCTTCCACTACTCTTTCCCATAACTTCATGCTGTGGCTTATCAATTTTATTACCCTGTGGTTACTGCAGTCCTGTACATCCCCCTTATTCTTAAATATCGGCACCAGTACACTTCTTCTTCACTCCTCAGGCATCCTCTCACTTTCCAAGATTCCATTAAACAATCTGGTTAAAAACTCCACTGCCATCTCTCCTAAACACCTCCATGCTTCCATAGGTATGTCATCTGGACCAACGGCCTTTCAATTTTTCATCCTCTTTATAGCTGTCCTTACTTCCTAATCCGTTGCACTTCCTGATTCACTATCTCCACTTCATCCAACCTCTTCTCTCTTTCATTCTCTTTATTCATCAGCCTCTCAAAGTACTCTTTCTATCTGCTCAACACACTCTCCTCGCTTGTGAGTACATTTCCATCTTTATCCTTTATCACCCTAACCTGCTGCACATCTTTCCCAGCTGAGTCCCTCTGTCTAGCCAATCAGTGCAGGTCCTTTTCTCCCTCCTTAGTGTCCAGCCTCTCATACAACTCATCATATGCCTTTTCTTTAGCCTTCACCACCTCTCTCTTCACCTTGCGCTTTATCTCCTTGTACTCTTATCTACTTTCTGCGTCTCTCTGACTATCCCATTTGCTCTTTCCCATCCTCTTCCTCTGTATACTCTCCTGTATTTCCTCATTCCACCACCAGGTTTCCTTATCCTACTTCCTCTTTCCAGATGTCACGCCAAGCACCCTTCTTGCTGTCATCCTTACTACATCTGCTGTAGTTTCCCAGCTGTATGGTAACTCTTCAGTGCCACCCAGTGCCTGGAACACCTTCACCCTAAACTCAACCTTGCAGTCTTCCTTTTTCAAATTCGACTATTTGATCCTTGGCTCTGCCCTCACTCTCTTCCTCTTCTTGATCTCCAACGTCATCCTACAGACCACCATCCTGTGCTGCCTAACTACACTTTCCTCTGCCACCACTTTGCAGTCTTCAATCTCCTTCAGATCAACTCTTCTGCATAATCTACCTGTGTGCATCTTCCTCCACTCTTGTAGGTAACCCTATGTTCCTCCCTCTTCTTAAAATACGTATTCACCACAGCCATGTCCATCCTTTTGGCAAAATCCACTATCCTCTGACCTTCTTCATTCCTCTCCTTGACACCATAACTATCCATCACCTTCTCGTGTCCACTGTTCCCTTCACCAACATGCCCATTGAAATCCGCTCCAATCACCACTTTCCGTCCCTTGAGTACACAGTTCATCACTTCATCCAACTCACTCCAAAAATCTTCTCTCTTACCCATAACTGCACTAACAACATTCATCACCAATTTCCAGCTTCATAATCATTACACTGCCTGGACACTCTTTTCACCTCCAAAACACTCTTGACATACTGTTCCTTCAGAATAACTCCTATCCCATTTCTCCTCCCATCCACACCATGATAGAACAATTTGAATCCACCTCCGATCCACCTGGCCTTACTCCCCTTCCATTTAGTCTCTTGCACGCACAATATATCAACATTCCTTCTCTCCATCACATCTGCTAACTCTCTCCCCTTACCAGTCATACTGCCAACATTCAAAGTTCCTACCCACAATTCCACTCTTTTTATGTTCCTCCTCTCCTTCTGCCTCCAGACACCCCCCACCCCCCTCCCTTTCTTCGGCCAACAGTAGCCCAATTTCCACCAGCACCCTGTTAGCTAACAGTACTGGTGGCGGTGGTTGTTAACCCAGGGCTCGACCAATCCGGTATGGAAATTTGTATTGTTGTCCGCATATTGATTTGGCCAAATTTTACATCGGATGTGCTTCCTTACGTAACCCTCCCCTTTATCCGGGCTTGGGACCGGCACAAAGAAACACACAGGTTTGTGCATCCCCTTATTAAAATACATACAGTAATGCAGAATAATTTTGAAACTGAGGCATCTCTGTAAAGCAGTTAAGAGCACATGCAACTGTTTGCCTTTTGCTCATTAATAAAGTTCTTGCTTATTTCTGTTCATTAATCCTTTCAAGTTTTCTCCATGTGCCCAAGCCTAGCCAAGTTAATGAAGTATTACAGTTATAATTAGCAAGAAAGGTTGATGATGTGCACCATGCCAGTAGGTTAAGATTCATTCGTCATTGACCTTTGTTCATTCCATAGTACAGATATCAGGAAGCAACCGGCTGTTCTAAATAAATCCCTATATGATGGACAAATGTATCACAGCAATCTCATAAAATTAACTGCTTTAATATGAGGAACATCATATTGTGGACCACCTAACTCTTACTTATTGATCATACGTGTTTTCCACAGGTGATTGCGTCTGGAAAGCCATTATTTATTTTTTTTTTTTTAATGTTTTTGCTGCCCTTAATAAAATCGCCAGCAGTACTGGAACCACCATGAACAAAAGCTCCTTAAGCCTTACCATACACTTGGAAATATTTAATCAACGTGCATTTCTGTTTCGAGTCAACATATTTTCCATGTTTCACTGGTTAGTAGATTGGCTCACTAATTAGTTATGAGTGTTGGGCTGGTGATATTGTTGTTCATGTTTGCAGCAGGTTTTGCAGTAGCAGACTGTACAATGAATAATGATAGTATTTTGTACTTATATAGTATCTTTCCAATGGATCAAAGTGCGTCATGTCCAATTTACTGAACAAAGACATTGTGAAGTCGGAACAGGGAGAGAGAGGAAAAAAAAACATTAATTACATTGAGTTACAGTTATCCTTTGTGCATCCCTGCCCCCCAAGAAGAAAAAAATCTGCAAATACATTTTGGGCCCATAATTACTGTATATTATAAATTTGCTACAGTAAGTAAGTTACAAGAAACATAAGCAGGAATGATTACTGTGCAAGCAAATCATGTGTATGAGGCTCACTGCAAAGACAAAGATATGTGGCATCTCCAAGATAAAGTGGGAAGTTGTGCAGTTCTTTAATGAACTCTAACTTTTTAAAATAATGTAACTTATAACATATTTTTGTGTTATGACACAGACCAGTTTTGCAGATGCAGAAGATGACAATGTAGTTATTGAATTAAATCCCCTGTGAACAGCCTCATTAAATTTAGGTAAACTTTTGTCCTACCATGATGCCAACACAAGTGAAGATTTGTAGAAGATGACAGTGCTCTCTGTATGAAGGAGTTTTCCGATTCAGACAAAAATCATACAAACAAGCGAGCACAGAACAAGAACATAAACCCAGAGAAAACTTTAATCTGATGGGTGTAATTATAATCCAATTGTGCAATGAAGTATTGAAGGAAAACACATCATCAATTGTAATCCTGCCAGATTCTTAGGGCTCACTTTTAAAACTAGCACCCTCATCTTGTTTCACCCAGCAGCCCTCGCATCAACCGTTGAAACTGCCCAACGACACAGTACTCCAGGGGTCGCTGGGATTTGCCATTCATTTAAGTAGTGTTGCTATAGCATTGTCTCTGCCTTTCCACAATAGGTCGCAAAATAATTTACATTTAATTATTGTTGACAAATCCACAGATAGGCAGATACACAAATCGTAAACCCACGAAATCACAAGGGTCAACCTGTCGATGGAAAACGTGCGTGAAAGCGAAGTTTCATCGCAAGTAGTGACAGTAATACATGTAAAATTATTACTGATTTTACATGTAATTTTGAGGGCATTTGCTTTTGCCTGTCTTTGTTCAATTTCTGACTATTTTTTACCCTTTGCCCACAAATGGTCTACTTATGGGTTTTTCAAACTGTTCTAATTTCATTCCAAACTTAATTTAAAAGCCAGCCACAAGAAGTGTTACTAAACTTAGAAAATATCACCATATAACTCCAGTAAGTCTCTAAACTTCCCTCCATTTACAGGGAACAATGTATGTAGTAGTATGGTGATGTACTGTGTTAGTCATATGGATGCAATGAGAAGTGAAGCAAAATGACACTTTTTATTGGTTATCTAAACAGCTTACATTATGCAAGCTCTTGAGGCAGCTCAGGCTCCTCATCAGACAAGCTTTAATAAAGGAAAATGTGCAAATTTTCAATCCATTCTCTAAGAAACTTAGCACCTCGAAATTAGTTGATATACTCACTTCACTGTAATGTTTAAAACATCTCTTCAGATACACATTTTAAAATTATTGGTTAAGAAATATCAGATTGAAAAATTTAGATTTTTGATTTTATTTAAAACATTCTAGTGTGTATGTTTGAAAACTATGCTTACTTTACCAGTGTGCACAAGCAGTGAGACAGAAATTCAACCAAAAGGGTGATGATGGATGCGCTACAAATAATGACATTGCCTCTGAAGAACAAGTGGGGTTTAAGTTCTTATATCTTCTAAATGAGGAAATGAAATGCAGGAATCAAATGACATATAGTTACAATTTTTACTATAAAATTTTATTTCATAGGGATATTTACCTTGCAAAATTTATACACAGATGTTCATACAACTGGAAAAAAATCATATGATAAAAGAAAGTTGAAAAAACAGCCCTAACAGTATTGAAGTCCAAATTTTTATCTGCATTATAGGTTTTATTAATCGACTATCGATTTAGTGAAGAATCTGGTCTTTGACAGGTAACATGGCTAGAAAAAATGTTTTAGTCTAACAAATTAAAGCAAAATGTGATTTATTTATTTAACTATTCAAATGATTACTTTGACACTACTAGAACACTTTACTAGAAAGATTTTTAATCTAAAATGATGCACTTCATCCATGCCAACAAAAGGAGAACCCATCTGGCTTTTGATAAAACTACAAGTTGTTGTTTAAAGATAGTTAAATGTATACTATCTTATAGTTCTTTAATCCTCTAATTTTTTTCCATTGTTGTGTGGCATTATAAACTGTACACTAACATAAGTGACAGAGCACTTCTGTGTCCCATTCAAAGCTATAAGAGAACAACATTGTTTAAAGGTTTTTATTAAACAAAATATGCAGAGAGAACATAAAGCTAACAAACATACAGAAAACAAATTACCGTATTTTTCGCTCCATAAGACACACCTGACCCATAAGCGCCACTTAGGTTTAGAGGGGGAAAACAAGAAAAAAAAATTACTGAACCAAAGGGTGTACTAATATATTTAATAAAATATAGCAGAATGATATTTCAACCATGTAAAGTAAGAGCGGTATTAAGAACCATCATCACTGTCATAAACTAATAAGGAGAGACTTTAAGGTTCAAGCACTCTTCTAGAAACCCCAAGAGTTCCTCATCACTACTGTCAGAATTTATGAAGCTCAGTTGCTCATAATCACTTTGCAGAAGTACGTGCATATCACGCAGCATTACCCTGTCCAAAGCCACCAGGGGACAAAGCAAGTCTAGACTAATGCTCCCTGAAGTTATATTGCCAGTTTAGTCTCATCTCTATTTGTAATGCCACAAAGCCCTTCATCTCGTCTTTTGTTGTGGGTTTCCACTTTGAAAAATGAGAATGCAGTGCAAGCACAGCGCGCAATTCAAAACATTGCTGTGCATACCTGTTTGTCTTGTCGGACAGTAGCTGAAAGGCAGCATCAGGAAAGAACAGCCTGAAGTAGTCCAGTGGCTGGTAATCTGTCATATCCAACAGCAAGCCATGATGTCTTGAGAAGTCCGGTAGCCAGATGTGCTGCAGGTGCATCAGCTGTGCAAATGCGCTCAGCTGGCAGCCAATCAGCTGTGGCAACATAAGCTGGTGTCCTATCAGCTGATGCCAGTTTTTTACTCTCTTGCTTGATCTCCTGATCACTTTCAACAAAATCAGATTCTGAAAAATCAGAGTCCAACTCAGTGATAATGCGCAAAACATCGTCTGCTAAGTAATTTGTTTTCTGCACTCGCTTCACTCCCTCGTGAGATCTCAATGCCATTTTGCCTTTGTTTACATTTCGTAACTCACGCGCGCGCACACACAAGGATTAGATGCCGAGTCAATGAGTCTAACATTCCTCCAAGCAGAGGGGGGAAGTCTGTAACATAACAGTGAGTTTTGTTGCCATTAGCAGCTGATTGTTGGACTCTACCCCTCAATGTCACCCTTCCACCCTTCTTTTGGGGAAACAAAAGTGAGTCTTATGGAGCGAAAAATAAGGTATATCTGCCCCACTGGCCCTGACTAAATAATGTTTGCTCAATAGTTATAAGATGGGGTGGCCTAACCAGTGGTATCAAAATAGAGTGCCATAAGCAGCAGGAATGCTTCCTTTTCACCTACCAAATTCTCTCCTTTTCTCTCTACACTCTGGCCACAAAGTGTTCTTGCTAACTGAATCAAACCTCTAACTGCAAGCTCCCTTTAAATTCTACCATGTGACTAATTCTTTGAGTGAGTGCTATAGCCAAGGAAGCTTCTTGACAACCCCATCTACCTGGCCTCTCAAGGTATCCTTGCATATCTGAACTCCAACACACATTTAAAGAGTCAGACATACTTGGTGCGTTTAGTTTTGCTTGCCTTTAATTAAAAGCAACAGTTTGCCCAATACACAATGTCTACATACCCTTACTAAATTTTCAGATTACACTAACACAGAAGGTGAAAGCTAGAAAAATCTAACCCTTAACAGAGGAAAACAAATGTATATTTTTTATAAAAAAGATAAAGTAAAACACTTTCAAAGATTTGGTGTCTCTGCCTGGGAAACTCATATATTATAGTCCAGTGGCCACTTTTTAAATGGCAGGCAAGTAACAGTGACAGTAGACTTTATTATACCTAGAACCAATACTTCAATTCTGTGTTTGCAGAAGTAGTATTACTGTGTTACAATGATTTCGGAAATGGTTGGGAGTATATTTTGATAAATGAGGTATTGTCTAACAGTAGGACTGAACTGCTGTGGACTCGCATCACAAAGCATCTCAGTTTGGAGATTTGTGCTGTGGTGAATTATCGTGGTTAATCCGTTCTGTGGCTGAGAGGTGAGCATTTTGCAACACAAGTTAAATGTAGCTCCCTCTGTCAGCTGCACAGAGCCTGTCTCTGGCCACTTTGGGCAGTGGGCATCCCCAGTGACTTTAGCGGACGTCTTGCTGTGTCAGCCCCCACCTTCTCTGTGCAGCAGTGCCACTACAGGTGCTAAAAGTGTTTTAGACTGAGAACTACTTTGTCAAACCTAACAGTGGACCACTTCAGTCTGACAGGTACCTGTTAACCAATGTTGCTATATCTGAGTTTCAGGATATGAGATTTAAGTCAGTGATCCATAATAACCCTTTAGCCATGAAGATCGGTTAACAGAAGGCAGCCTGTTAGCAGTAATGCACATGTCCCTGTCAACATGCAGGTTAAAGGACTGTCTTGTCCAGAGGTGGGCTTTCCATGGAGACATCAAAGAGGGCTTAGACAAGTGACCTGTGCAGTTTCCGAGATCAGATGGGACTGGAAAGAGAATAAGATGGAAGAAGTGTTGAATGTAAGAGTGTGAAAGTTAGAGGGCAGGAAAGAAAGAGAGAGATAAAAATAAAGTTGTTACCATTTGCAAGAAAGCTCAGATGGTGTGCTCTGGTAGTTTAGTCACATTATTGATGTATTTAAGTACATTGATTTAGTCGCACTAATGTCAGCCAACCACTTTGATTGTAACAAAGCAATCATTAAGTAAACAACAGTCTAAAAGTCACTTTGCCCTGATGGTTATCAGGTTGAGTACCTCTAAACCAGTGTTTCCCAAACTCGGTCCTGGTGAACCCCTGTGGCGGCAGGTTTTTGTTCCAACGAGATTCTGTTTTTAATTGGACTCCTGGGCTAATTAAGTGAACTGATATTTCCCAAGTTCTGTGTTTAGGAAACAATATAGTTTTTTTTTTATTTTGCTAAAAAAAAATATATTAAAATGTACCAAGCAGTTATATTGGAATAATGTATTTTTTTCTTTTTAACAGTATTTTTATCTTGATTTTCATTCTACTTCTCTAGGTCTTCTAATTCTTTAATTAATCCAATTTTTACTAATTAGTGAGTCTGACTCTAAAGTAGTTGCAGCCTTTGATTATTCAGTGTTGTTTGCCTGGGTGTCTGATCTGCTTGTTTTAAATTGTCATTAATAAGATACAACGAAGGGGGAAAAACTGCACAGAGAAAGGGCAAAGTATAATGAAATCAACAAAAGAGAGTAAAGCATTATAGCAAAAGCAGAAATATTTCTAAATCTACAGGTGCTGGTCATAAAATTAGAATATCATGACAAAGTTAATTTATTTCAGTAATTCCATTAAAAAAGTGAAACTTGTATATTAGATTCATTCATTACACACAGGCTGATGTATTTCAAATGTTTACTTCTTTTAAATTTGATGATTATAACTGACAACTAATGAAAGTCCCAAATTCAGTATCTCTGAAAATTAGAATATTGTGAAAAGGTTCAATATGGAAGACACCTGGTGCCACACTCTAATCAGCTAATTAACTCAAAACACCTGAAAAAGCCTTTAAATGGTCTCTCAGTCTAGTTCTATAGGCTACACAATCATGGGGAAGACTGCTGACTTGACAGATGTCCAAAAGACGAAAATTGACACCTTGCACAAGGAGGGCAAGACACAAAAGGTCATTGCTAAAGAGGCTGGCTGTTCCCAGAGATCTGTGTCCAAGCACATTAATAGATGAAGGAAGGACAAGATGTGGTAGAAAAAAGTGTATAAGCAATAGGGATAACCGCACCCTGGAAGGATTGTGAAACAAAACCCATTCAAAACTGTGGGGGAGATTCACAAAGAGGGGACTGCAGCTGGAGTCAGTGCTTCAAGAACAACCACATACAGACGTATGCAAGACATGGATTTCAGCTGTCGCATTTCTTGTGTCAAGCCACTCTTGAACAAGAGACAGCGTCAGAAGCTTCTCGACTGGACTGCTGCTGTGTGGTCCAAATTTATGTTCTCTGATGAAAGTAAATTTTGCATTTCCTTTGGAAATCAAAGTTCCAGAGTCTGGAGGAAGATGCTTGAGGTCCAGTGCAAAGTTTCCACAGTCAGTGATGGTTTAGGGTGCCATGTCATCTGCTGGTGTTGGTCCATTGCGTTTTCTGAGGTCCAAGGTCAACGCAGCCGTCTACCAGGAAGTTTTAAAGCACTTCATGCTTCCTGCTGCTGACGAACTTTACGGAGATGCAGATTTCATTTTCCAACAGGACCTGGCACCTGCACACAGTGCCAAAGCTACCAGTACCTGGTTTAAGGACCATGGTATCCCTGTTCTTGATTGGCCAGCAAACTCACCTGACCTTGTGAAGAGGAAAGTGCAATACGCCAGACCCAACAATTCAGAAGAGCTGAAGGCCACTATCAGAGCAACATGGGCTCTCATAAAACCTGAGTAGTGTCACAGACTGATTGACTCCATGCCACGCTGCATTGCTGCAGTAATCCAGGCCAAAGGAGCCCCAACTAAATATTGAGTGCTGTACATGCTCATACTTTTCATGTTCAGCTTTCAGCTGGCCAACATTTCTAAAAATCCTTTTTTTGCATTGGTCTTAATTGATATTCTAATTTTCCGAGATACTGAATTTGGGACTTTCATTAGTTGTCAGTTATAATCATCAAAATTAAAAGAAATAAACATTTGAAATACATCAGTCTGTGTGTAATGAATGAATCTAATATACAAGTTTCACTTTTTGAATGGAATTACTGAAATAAATTAACTTTGTCATGATATTCTAATTTTATGACCAGCACCTGTATACTAATAAAAGGCAAAGCCCTCACTGACTGACTGACTCATCACTAATTCTCCAACTTCCTGTGTAGGTAGAAGGCTGAAATTTGGCAGGCGCATTCCTTACAGTTTACTTACAAAAAAGTTAGGCAGGTTTCATTTAAAAATTCTACGTGTAATGGTCATAACTGAATCCTACTTATGTACATATATACAGCCATAGCCTGCAGCTCGGTCACCGTGTGAGGCGGATTTGCGTCCCTCATCGTCACGCCCCCACGTAATTGAGTGCCTGCCCATATAAAGCCGTCCGTCAGCAGCTATCCAATAGACATGCTGCCGTGAAATATTCGCAGGTGAAGGATTGTGCTTATGCAAACGAAGATGAGATGGTCAGGGATAGACTAGTGTTGCGAAAATGCAAGAGAAACTTTTAAGTGTCGGGTCTTAGCTAACATTAAATAAAGCCGTGGACATTGCGAGATCGCACGAGATAGCACAAGCACAGGTGAGAACCTTCGATGCATGTACTCCGAGTGGCTCACGTGAACTGACTTTGCAGGACTGGGAAAGGTAAACCCATGCATGCAGTGTGTGATGTCTCAGATAAAGAGGAAAACGAGCTGTTTATTGATGCAGAAAGAAAGGAACAACCCTCTGAATCTGAACAAGCCTTTGTAGACATATCAATAGGAAAACAAGGTGTAAAGCTTAAGTTTAAATTAAGTTCATAGACATGCTACCGCTAAATACTCGCAGGCAAATCCACAACTTAATACCGGGAATGCCTGTTAAACATCTTAGATTCACGAGTACCAATTTGGGTAGTGAACACTTCGATGAATGAAACCTGTTATCTTTACAACGGTTAACAAACACGGAATATAACTTGAACACAACACATCCTCCAAATACGAACCTGATTGAAAGAAATAATGATAATCAAATCCTTGATGACAGCAACACTCATAACAGTGAAAAAAACTATTACATTGACAATCATGTTACGTTATTTTTAAAATGTTTCCTTTACTTTTTCATAACTTTTTACACACTACTTCTCCGCTGCGAAGCGCGGGTATTTTGCTAGTATCTTATAAATGTAAAAATCATGCTGCTAAGCTTTTCTGAATGTTGAATAAAAGGAAAACAAAAATACCAGCTAATTTAATGAGATCAGTGCTATCAGGTGTTGTCATTGATTAGGAATCTGGTGGGAACAAAAACCTGCAGCCACAGGGGTCCACCAGGACCGAGGGAAACACTGCTCTAAACCCACACTTGGGGACAACACATTGAGAACCAGTTGTTTAAATAATACACAATATCACTAATAAAGTTTACAGTACTGGCAAAGTGGTATGTAGTTTATATATAAAGTTCCTTAGGATTCATGTTTATCCATTCTTACTGTATATCTGTATGAGTTGCACAAATATACAATTCCATTCATGCAAAATGCTCCTTCTATCTTATGAAAATTGTTTAATCCAGATTCACAGTCATGGGGAACCAAAGATTATTGAGTAGCATTTTGTGCAATACTTGACAGCCAGTTTATACATTATATATGGCTCACATACACACTCATTAATTTCAGATCAAATATAAGTCAACATATTAATGTAATCAACATATTAATGTAACATGAACATACACATGAGATGTGTAATAAAATGGGGACAATCTACAAACTCAATATAAGACAGTGACTATAGGATTCAAAATCATTCTTTTAGCCATACTATATGCAATTTTTTCAAGTAACTGTAGAGTTTCTCAATTTGTTTATCATAATCTTAAATTTCTATTGCATCTTCACATAATTTCCCCTCAACTTACAGTAAAACTGAAGAAAACGCTATCTTAAGTCTTTCTGTTTTATATTTGTAATTGATTTAGATCACTTTTCAGAACTCTATTTTCACTTTTTCTGTTGATCAATGTCAAAAAAGCCAAACAAATCCACTATGATTGAATGTTGTATAATGGTAAAATGTGAAAGCTTCAAAAGGGGTGAATATTTTTTAAAGGCACGGTATATCTCAAACATAAGTATTCTCTATTTCCACTTTACAAAATAAGATTTAAAAGGGTGTTTCTTATTTGACTTACTCAGTTGTCCACAGTATTTGTTGGTTGCAGACTACAATATGATGATTTCACTTTGGATGCTAAGTCTTTCTTCATGTGATGTATAAATCCTGAATTTAAAAAGCACAGCAATATCCCATATTGAGGTGGGCTGGCACCCTGCCCGGGGTTTGTTTTCCTGCCTTGCGCCCTGTGTTGACTGGGATTGGCTCCAGCAGACCCCCATGACCCTGTAGTTAGGATAAAGTGGGTTGGATAATGGATGGATGGATGGATGGAATATCCCATATTTTTCCTATCTATAAGTGAAATTTTATTAATTTAAAATGTTAAATGTACTTTATGGGGGCTTGATAATTACTGAAATAACAGCTCTTCAACCATAATGCCTGCATTTTTGGTATATTTCACCATCTTTTTCACTTTCCATTTAACCAAAATGTATTTGTACACTCTACCTAATAAGTAGATTATTGTTTTAATATAGCTTCTGTAAATGGTATATTTAACTTTTTCTTATCCATTGCCTCATTTGTGAAGAACATCAATTGTTCATAAATTTAAATTTATGACTTATTTGCCTTAACTTGTACTCATGTGCATTACAGGACCTCTTTTTCATACTTTGGTTAAAAAGAATTTTCAATAACTGTTCATTAAGAACTGAGCTGTATTCAGTAAAACTGAACAGCATTTAAAAAAAAGGAATGCAATAATTTCTACATAGATTAGCGTGTAATTTAAGGGCCATTTATTTTTTAAGTTATACAATTCATCTACTCATTCAATTTCAGGAGCACAGGAATTCTGTAAATACATAAAAGATATTACCTGCCCGGTTCCAACCTGTCCACAATAAACAATGTTAGTACCCATGGTAGTCAGCAGCTCTTTAACAGCATTGAATTCTTCTTCCATTCCTCCCACCATGAAAGTAAGTTTTCCAGAACTTGCTGCTCCAACACCTAATAAAAGAGAAGATTACGTAATATCCCTGTAATAGACACTTGATTATTTGTTAACAAACCAAGTAAGTCCAAGATGCATTAGGCCTGACTGGTGTATTTTTGAAGAATAATGTTTTTAAGTTATAATACGTATCATAGAATTTATTAGGGTTACTTGCAATTACCATGTATTTGACTTCTCAATCTATGATAGCAGCATATGTGGACACAATACAGACTTTGACTAAACATTATTTTAGTGAATGGAACATCTTTGCAGTGGTTGTCCCTCTTAAAGGGGCAGTACTGATAATTTTAAAAAAATGGCAAAAAATAAATAATGCTAAAAATGCATTTTTACAACAGACTAGGAATACATCCATTTTTTAACTAAATTAAATTCAAAGCATACCTGCCAAAACGGTATAGAAATAAAAAATTATGATTTTATTAAAAGTTTGTAATTTGTTATAATAAGGACGTTAGAAAACCAAAGAAGCTAAGAGACCTTATCATCATGATGCTAGAAGAGACAAAAAGTAAAGTAATGATATAAGGTCAGCCGTAGAAAGAGCTGCATATTAAATCAAGGACTTGGGCGTGGAGGATGGTTGTTCTGTCAGCAATGCTGTTTATTGTAAGCTTAGTGACTGTAGTCAGGAATCCAAATATAAATCCATGCAACCATATTTATAATAGAATGACACATTGTTTAGCTTATGCTGATGACTTTGCTAAAAACCAAAATAGCCTGATAGGGAAAGCTAGAGTAACTGACATAATGAAACTAAGAGAATTGGTCGGCAAATCAATTGGGACAAGACAAAAAGAGTAGGGTAAGATTTAGTATTGTAGAAACATTGAACTACAGCAATAAAAACATTTGAGAGGTAAAATGAATTAAAATATTAATGAGTAATTTATAATGAAATCTATGAGATACATTCTTAAATTTAAGCAAGACTAGCTGTGAAAAATAACCCCATTTATGCTTTACAAGGAATACTGAAATCAAGTCTACTCACCAAAAAACTAAAGGTGCAGACTGATAAAGTGATGATGAAAACAGTGTTTCTATATGAGGCTGAATATTGGACAAAAGTGAATAAAACATGTTTCAAACTTGAGAGTGAAAGGTCGTGTGGAAAATATTTGGGCCTGTAAATTAAGACTATATGTGGATGATAAGGACTAGTGCTGAAGAGTTATACTGTATAAAAACACAGACACAGAGACACAAGTGAAAATCAGATGACTGTAATTCTGTAGTATGGAAATAGTTAAAGAGGGGGGCATAAAACAAAGCACAAAATATGTTAAGTATTTTTTTCTAATCTCAAATAATCAAGAAGTGCATGACCCCTGACCTTAACACCCTCTGTGGTTGTCCAGCATAGCAATGTATGTGAAAGCCATACAAAAACTAAAGTAAAAAATGGTAGCACCCACAAGAAACAAAGTGGCAATAAGACATTAAAATTAACAAAGACCTTTAAACGCATTTCAATTACATTTTTAAAGAGCTGAATCTGATACAGCACGTCAAAACTCTTACAAAAAACAAAAAAAAAAAAAAAGAAATGCCAAAAAAGCTGCTTAATAAACCAGGAAAAATTTAAATGGGAAATCAAATCATAACATTTTCCAGATGTCTACTATCTTTATATTACTTGAACATTTGCAAACATTTCAGAATTTGGCACTGACACCATCAACAACAACAACATTTTTTTATATAGCACATTTTCATACAAACAGTAACTCAAAGTGCTTTACATAATAAAGAATAGAAAAATAAAAGACACAATAAGAAAACAAAATAAGTCAATTTTGCTTCTCAACCGATGGCAACTGGTCAACCGATGCTTATAAATCCATGTATCCATCCATTATCCAACCAGTTATATCGAACTACAGGGTCACGGGGGGTCTGCTGGAGCCAATCCCAGATGACTTATTTAAAATATACTAGGAAGGCTTCTTGATAAATTGCAACTGCTATACATCAGCTGATCTATCTTTACAGACAAACTGCATCCTTCACTGCAAGCAGACATCCAGGGCATGGTGATCCATAGTGTCTCCTGTACAACAATTTTATTTTTCATTTTATTGATTTTACTAGCAGAATACCCGCGCTTCACAGCGGAGAAGTAGTGTGTTAAAGAAGTAATGAGAAATTAAAGGAAACATTTTGAAAATAACGTAACATGATTGTCAATGTAATTGTTTTGTCACTGTTATGAGTGTTGCTGTCATTATATATATTTATACATATCTATATACAGTGGAACCTCGGTTCACGACCATAATTCGTTCCAGAACTTTGGTCGTAAACCGAGTTGGTCGTGAACCGAAGCAGTTTCCCCCATAGGATTGTATGTAAATACAATTAATCCGTTCCAGACCGTACAAACTGTATGTAAAAATATGTAAAGATTAAGCACAAATATAGTTAATTACACCATAGAATGCACAGTGTAATAGTAAACTAATGTAAAAATATTGAATAACACTGACAAAAAACACCCAGGCTCCCTGATCAGCTACACGAGCTGGCTCGCTCGCGCTCTGTCTTTCTCTCTCTGTAGCACACACACCACCAAAGCCCCTCCCTCCCTCCGCTACAGGAGCGGCCTGGCTCTCTCTCTCTCTCTCTCTCTCACACACACACACACACACACCCCCCTATCCCCCCTCCCATCTCTTCCCTGTCAGCTGCCCGTGCTCGCGCAGCATTTTTTTTATTTTAAATGAGTTAAGCATAGCAGAAAAATAACATCGCACAAATCCGAACTGCATTTAAAAACCAACTCACAAGCAATCAAAAAAGTAACATTGCAGGAGATCACATGATGAAGTCCTCCATGTAAACAATTTTTTTAATGGGTTTTAAGCACAAGGAAAAAAGCAAACATTAGAAAAAAGAGAAAAATGACATTGCAACAAATCGCATTATGAACTAAAAAATTTTACTTTTGAAAAATCCGTAATACAAAAACCACCAAGAAAACTAACCTTGCATGAGACGAGTTCTGCCATGAAGTGTTTTCCTTCAGGTGATTTCTTGGGTTTCTGGTGCTTTTAGCAGTTTAGCTGGTGGAAGTGAAAGCCTCATGCAGCCATTCCAAAAAGAAAGTTCTTGTGACCCTCCACATTACTGGCAGTCTGGCTTTGTTTACATTATGCTGCTTGAAAGCACGAGGGTTCTCAGATTGGTAAATGAGTAAACTGGTAAACAGTTTTTCCACCTCTTGTAATTTCTTTCTTTACTTCGATTTCAATTTTCTTCAAAACTTTCTCCTGACCACTCTTCACTTGCTTAGAAGCCATAGTTACAGTGGTGTGAAAAACTATTTGCCCCCTTCCTGATTTCTTATTCTTTTGCATGTTTGTCACACAAAATGTTTCTGATTATCAAACACATTTAACCATTAGTCAAATATAAACACAAGTAAACACAAAATGCAGTTTTTAAATGATGGTTTTAATTATTTAGGGAGAAAAAAAATCCAAACCTACATGGCCCTGTGTGAAAAAGTAATAGCTCCCTGAACCTAATAACTGGTTGGGCCACCCTTAGCAGCAATAACTGCAATCAAGCGTTTGCGATAACTTGCAATGAGTCTTTTACAGCGCTCTGGAGGAATTTTGGCCCACTCATCTTTGCAGAATTGTTGTAATTCAGCTTTATTTGAGGGTTTTCTAGCATGAACCGCCTTTTTAAGGTCATGCCATAGCATCTCAATTGGTTTCAGGTCAGGACTTTGACTAGGCCACTCCAAAGTCTTCATTTTGTTTTCTTCAGCCATTCAGAGGTGGATTTGCTGGTGTGTTTTGGGTCATTGTCCTGTTGCAGCACCCAAGATCGCTTCAGCTTGAGTTGACGAACAGATGGCCGGACATTCTCCTTCAGGATTTTTTGGTAGACAGTAGAATTCATGGTTCCATCTATTACAGCAAGCCGTCCAGGTCCTGAAGCAGCAAAACAACCCCAGACCATCACACTACCAGCACCATATTTTACTGTTGGTATGATGTTCTTTTTCTGAAATGCTGAAACGCCAGATGTAATGGGACATTTGCCTTCCAAAAAGTTAAACCTTTGTCTCTCATCAGTCCACAAGGTATTTTCCCAAAAGTCTTGGCAATCATTGAGATGTTTCTTAGCAAAATTGAGACGAGCCCTAATGTTCTTTGTGCTTAACAGTGGTTTGCGTTTTTGCCCAGTCTCTTTCTTATGGTGGAGTCGTGAACACTGACCTTAATTGAGGCAAGTGAGGCCTGCAGTTCTTTAGACGTTGTCCTGGGGTCTTTTGTGACCTCTCGGATGAGTCGTCTCTGCGCTCTTGGGGTAATTTTGGTCGGCCGCCAACTCCTGGGAAGGTTCACCACTATTCCATGTTTTTGCCATTTGTGGATAATGGCTCACACTGTGGTTCGCTGGAGTCCCAAAGCTTTAGAAATGGCTTTATAACCTTTACCAGACTGATAGATCTCAATTACTTCTGTTCTCATTTGTTCCTGAATTTCTTTGGATCTTGGCATGATGCCTGGCTTTTGAGGTGCTTTTGGTCTACTTCTCTGTGTCAGGCAGCTCCTATTTAAGTGATTTCTTGATTGAAACAGGTGTGGCAGTAATCAGGCCTGGGGGTGGCTACGGAAATTGAACTCAGGTGTGATACACCACAGTTAGGTTATTTATCATTATTTGTCATTATTCCTTCATCTTTAAGGCCTTTACTGGCTGGCCACGCAGTGGAGAACTTCAATGCAAGTGATGGAGCATTGGTCTGCATAAAAATCATGGTCTTTTTCCTGTATCACTGTTTGAAGAAAGTGTCTTCGAAAAACTGGCAGTAGGTTTGGGAGTTGATTTTGAGTTCATCTTCAATGCAAAAAAGTCCAACTAGCTCATCTTTAAAAATATCAGCTCATACCAGTACCCCACCTCCACGCTGGAGTGGAGCTCTGTGCCCATTACTGATCCACAGGTCCATCCATCTGGTCCATCAAGAGTCACTCTCATCTCATCAGTCCATAAAACCTTTGAAAAAAATCTGTCTTCAGATATTTCTTGGCCCAGTTTTGACGTTTCAACTTATGTTTCTTGTTCAGTGGTGGTTGGGTTTCAGCCCTCCTTACCTTGGCCATGTCTTTGAGCACTGAACACCTTGTACTTCTGGGCACTCCAGGTAGGTTGCAGCTCTGGAATATGAAAGTACTGGAGGATAATGGGTTCCTGGTAGCTTCACGTTTGATTCTTCTCAAATCTTTGGCAGCTAATTTGCGTCTTTTGTTCTCAACACGTTTCTTGCGACCCTGTTGACTATTTGCAACAAAATGTTTGATGGTTCTGTGATCACACACCAATATCTTAGCAATTCCAAAAGTGCTGCATCCCTCTGAAAGACTTTTTACAATTTTTGACTTTTCAGAGACAGTTAAATCTATTTTTTGGCCCATTTTGCCTGAGGAAAACTAGCTGCCTAATAATTCTGCACACCTTGATATAGGGTGTTGATCTCCTTAGGCCACACCCTCCCTCATTACACAAATACACATCACCTGGCGTGCTTAAATCCAATAAGCATTCAAGTTAATACAGCTTGAGTTGGAATATACGCATTAAAAATAATGATATGGTCAAAATACTCACTTGCCTAATAATTGTGCACACAGTGTGTGTATATATATATATATATATATATATATATATATATATATATCTATATATATATATCTATATATCAAAATACCCGCGCTTCGCAGCGGCGAAGTACTGCATTAGAATTTATATTAAGAAGAAAATGTAACCTTTTTAAACTGAGGGAAAATATGCCAATAATTATTTGTTAAGGATCTCTTTGTATACCATGTTGTCAGTTCGGCCCTCCGGTTGTAACATGACCAAGCTGTGCGCTGAGCTTACTCTTGAGCATGCAACTTATAGTTGGCCATGTGAACAGTAATCTTGTCTCAAATCTCACAGCTTGGATTGCTGCTGTCATAATCAGTTTGAGTTTCATGGTTTGTTTCAATTATGACAGTATTTGCAGGATTTGTTGTATTGAAGTGACATTCGGCATCTGTCAAGCGTTGTAAGCACACAACCGGTTTCAGCGATAAAATCACATCCAACTTTTGTGAGTTTAAACATTCATAAACATCAAAGTGTCCACTACTCAAATCGTCACCTGTGAATCTAAGATGTTTAAGAGGCATTGGCGGTTGTCAAAAGGTGTAAAATATTTGGCCATTTCGGTACACTTGAAAGCGACAACCGAGCAATTCAGCGCCAGCAATCAACTCACATGCAGAACCATAGGTGAAGGGCTTAAGCATTTCACTCTTATAGTGCTCCTGTGTAGTATAATTATCTCCTGTACCGTCATCAGTCCATACCTTGAACCTGTCCCAGTCATTCACTACATAAGACACAATGTTCCTCTGAATATCAAGAGTGAGCCTGATATGGCCGTGCAATATGTAACAAAGAGAATGGAAAAGGTAGGTGGTATCTCCGGGCATGGAAACCACTCAGTAAGTGATAGTTCTTTGATCGATAGTGATTATCTTGATACACATGGTAATGGGGGTTGGAATGATAAAGGAAATGGGTACCTGAGCAATGTAAAGTAAGTGTAAAATACCTATACAATAACTATAATTGTAATAAACAAACAATAAAACAGCGGAGAAGCCGTGGATTAAACAAAAAGGCTGACAGTGGCATCATACCACCGAAATAAGTACGTATATTGGTTTTGGTTAGTGCAGGGAAGCCACCTACCAAATTTTGTGAAGATGGGGTCAGCCTTCTACCTACACGGGAAGTTTGAAAATTGGTGACGTTGGAAAGTTCAATATGGCAGCCGACAGTGGCGTCATACCATCGAAATAAGCAAGTACATCGGTTTCGGTTAGCGCAGGGAAGCCGCCTACCAAATTTCATGAAGATGGGGCTATAAATAAGAAAGTTCAACATGGCGGACGTTGTCGACCGTTGTGTAGAATTTCGAAATGAAACCTGCTTAACTTTTGTAAGTAAGCTGTAAGGAATAAGCCTGCCAAATTTCAGCGCTCTACCTACATGGGAAGTTGGAGAATTAGTGATGAGTCAGTGAGTCAGTCAGTGAGGGCTTTGCCTTTTATTAATATTGATATATATATACACACACACACATATACTATGGGGAGCCAAACAGGCAAATACATTGATTTTGTGAATATATAAAGTCGGCGTCGGTATACATAAAGTCAAAACATTTTTCTGAATATATAAAGTCAAAAGTTGAATATATAAAGTGAAAACTTGAATATATAAAGTCACTGTCGGAATATATAAAGTGAAAACTTGAATATATAAAGTCAGCGTCAGAATATATAAAGTCATCGCTGGAATATATAAAGTCATTCATGATTATATAAAGTCAACATCGGAGTATATAAACTCTATACTGAATACAGTATATAAAATGAAAGTTAAAATCTATTGATTGAAACGACTCTGAACTGAACTAAGTTAACAAAAACGTATTCAGAAAAATAAATTAAAAAAACACTGTTCGGTTAATGTTTTGAAAATGATGCATGTGCCCTGCCCAGGATTGGTTCCTGCCTTGCGCCCTGTGTTGGCTGGGATTGGCTCCAGCAGACCCCCGTGATCCTGTGGTCGGATTCAACGGGTTGGGAAATGGATGGATATTCCAGCGCCAACTCTGTATATTCCGACATTGACTTTATATATTGAGGTTTTGACTTTATATATTCCAGCGCTTACTTTATATATTCCGGCGCTGACTTTATATATTTAAGCTTTGACTTTATATATTGCAGCGCTTACTTTATATATTCCAAAATAACCCAACGTCGTCTTTATATACTCAGATTTTGAGTTTACATATTTGGGAATGACTTTATATATTCAAGTTTTGACTTTATATAGTTAAATGTAGTCATCATTGCATAACTTTTTCTTTACCATAGAAATTTAAAGACTAAATTCAACTTCCATTCCTAACAAAAAGATATTTCTGGCGACTAAATAGAACCTACTTATATCCAAATTCGAGCTACTGAGCTGTCGCCTGCCTGCCTGAATAAGTCACCCTCGCTTCGCTCTTACTTTTTTACCGTTTATTTAATCATGGCTAGTGGCGGAAAAATTATAAAATGGAAGGAGGATTACACTGAGTATGGCTTTACCAAAACAATTATTGATGGCGAATCGATTATTCATAAAGCTTCAATTGGTGATCTGTTTTTCTGTGTTAACCTCATATTTTTTCATACTTCTTCTCAAATCAAGGGGGTGCAAGGGTAAAATGAATTGGGAAGCGCTGATTAATGTAATCGGTGTACCAGGAAATCATGCATTGACAGAAGTTCCCCTTTTCTTGTAATGCAAAGTGTGATTAAATGCGTGATTTTTTAATGCGTTATGGAGCACATGCATCGAAGCTTCTCAGCTGTGCTTGTGCTAAGGAAACATTTTAAAAATAACTTAACACGATTGTCAATGTAACCTTTTGTAAGTAGTGCCTGGAGAATTCAGTGTGGAGAAACTGTAGAGACAGCGTGTGTATTAACTTGTGGATTTTTCTGTGAGTATTTGGTGGCAGCGTCACAAAGTAGCTTCCGTAACACTGCGTTAGTTGCGGAGCTCAGCTCAGAGCGAAATGAGGTGAATGGGAGGGGAGATGATGATGCGACTCCTCCACCTGCCTTAACTGTCAATCCCCCACAAACACAGTCTCTCGGAATTTGCATAAGCACAGCCCTTCACCTGCAATTTTAACTTAGTTACAAAGTGATCAAAACTCTCGTTTATATCCTGCGTCCTCTCATTAAACTTGTATCCCGCATTACCCGTGGGCATGACAAACGCCAGCGGCAGCCTGTCTAGGAACTTAATTTAAACTTTAGGTTTACACCGTGCTTTGTTTCCGAAGTAGCAGCACTCATGAATATGGTTGTATATGTCACTCACTCACTTCTCATTGTTTCGCTGCCTTCTCAATTATATAATGCATGTTTTCTTCAGTGCTTTTTGGAGCTCTTCCTGGTTTTCTACGTACTGCGTTGACAGTCAGTTCACGTGATTACGTGGGAGGTGTGATGATGTCACATGAAACTGTGCCCCCCACGGCTTTCGAGCTCAACTCCATTACAGTATATGGAGAAAAATAGCTTCCAGTTATGACCATTATGCATAGAATTTCGAAATTAAACCTACCCAACTTTTGTAAGTAAGCTGTAAGGAATGAGCCTGCCAAATTTCAGCCTTCTAGCTACACGGGAACTTGGAGAATTAGTGATGAGTCAATGAGTGAGTGAGTGAGTCAGTCAGTCAGTCAGTCAGTGAGGGCTTTGCCTTTTATTAGTATAGATTAAAATCAAATAACATTCTATACAAGTAAGTCAAGGTTAAGAATACTAGGTTCGAACAATAAAATTTCAAATGATAAAATGCAAAGCCATCTTAATCGCTTCTAATATAAAACAAAAACACAATTTCAAAGTTTCAACATATAATAGGTTTGAATGACACAACGTACTAATGACATAAGATATGCATTAGATGTTTTAAACAAAACACGCTTACAGTCATTGTAAAGTACTCTAGAATATTAACTTTCCTATGACCACTGATAGAAGAATATCTCATAGAACTGTTCAAAAACAAATAATTCACAAGAGAGTGGGGAATTCTGGAAGATATAGCTCAAAACTAACAGAGTGCAGACTTAAATGAAATGTCAAATGTGGTTGTTAAACCAAAAGAGAGAGTGAGAAATATTTTGCACTTCATCCCAAGAATATCTATAAAAAAATTACATATTATCAATTCATAACAATTTTACTATCTAGCTGAACTGCAATTTTGCTATATTATTAACTGATATATATGGACAGCAGGATCACTATATACACTTTGCATACAGTATACTGTAGCTACCTGTATGTTGTTATTTATAGCATTAAGAATCCTTTCAGATTAATCCTTTTATTTGCCATGTTTAAATTAAGTAGGCAAATTTGAGTTAAAGCTTACAAACAGAACCTACTACAATCCATCATAGGTCAATAGCCCTGTATCTAGATTAGAGGTTGCTAAATAGCTTCAGAGAGTCATTTATTAGAGGAAAATTAATGCTGACAATAGTTCTCAGCTGGTTAATCTTGTGACAGATGCACTTTCTCACTTGTTCAAACACTTATGTTTCAAGTAGAAATAATAAATTGGTTTAGCAAAAGGGGATTTAAAAACAGGCGATTAATCTCTTTAAAGCACGACTGATAAAAATTCATTTTAATTTATTCTTGGTTCAGGTGTTCTAATACTTTAAATTTCCCCAATAACACTGCTGCAATGTTACACTTACCAGCCTTTTCCAAATGAAAATGTTACTTGCCAAATTAGTTATCAAGTTTAATAGACATCTAATAGCATCACTTGTGTGTTTCCATATATTAAAAACTGTCTGTTTAAAGATACTGTATTCATTTTTAAAGGTAATAAAAACACATGTAATGCTTCACAGAAATGATGTAAAACATGTAATATTAATGCTTTTATTTACCCATACATTTTCATTCTTACGTTAAACAAAAATTATAAATGTAAATTTGCTTTGGTGCACAGAATTCATGCCAAAAAATTTATAAATTAGTTAAAAAAATACCTTTACAGATATTTCAATCCCATTTCATGTGCAAATTTCATGTCACTGTTAGTACTCAGTACAAAAGCATTTAAATTTATTTAACATTCTACTTTAGTGAGGTTAAATGCTGTGTTTGAGAAATGCAAAAATACACAAAAGTATTATACTGAGATATGCTATATGCTTTAAAAGTTGTTTAAAATTTTAAACAATTCCTAATTCATTGAACAATCTCTCATTAAATATTTTGGTCAAATCACTGCAAACGATTACACTAGCACTATCATATATCTTATTATTTATGCATTTAAATTGCATGACTGCCAGATGAATACAAAATCTAAAAATGAAATCAGAAAAAAAATGTAATGCACTTATGCATATTTTAACCTTTTAGATGAGTTTCACATTTAACTTATTTGCTATTATCTTAATGTCTGATAAACTGTCCTGTAACTTGTCTTCTTTCATTAATTCTGTGTATAACAGTTTTTAAACAATGTAAAATTTAAAGTAATAAATGTATTTTTCTTTTATTTAAAACACTGAATCTCTTTAGCTTATAGACCATGGTAACATGGTGCTTTGCCTCTGTACAGAACAACATTACTACTAATATGTAGCTCTGTAAAGCACTTAATTTAACTAAAGGAAGTTAAATGTTTTAACCACTCTGCCATGGAGAGGGATAAAATAAGGGGCCAATGGGACATGGAATGCAATGCAAGACATCTTTAAAATGCAATTGTTCTAATTATTTTCTACAGATGCAGCCTCACAAGGGGCTGCTGTCACAGGGACCATTTACGGCTTGTGATGGTGTCTCTATTGTTTACTGGTGACATTCGCTAAAAAGGCGACAGCTGGGACCAAAAGCTGCTACCAAAATGAACAATATAATCCTGTGAAAGTAATCAACAAACTTAAGGGTGTTAATTAACTTTACACTTTATCATGTTCAATTAGTTGTCTTTTCTGTAAAAAGATTGCCGTGCACAATTGGTTTAGCAGCGTGCCATGTTTTATTTGTAAGCCCATCACCACTGCCATTTTAAGGTCTGCATCAGATGCTCTCTTGGGTTTTAGTGACACAGATATATAGCTGAACACATGCCTAGTTAGCATGAATCTGGATTAAAGTGAAACAGGGGCAAAATGTAACCCCCGACCCATCTCCTGAAAATAAGCATCTTTAAAAGCATCACTGATTTATAGAAAAGGATGTGACGGCAGTAATTGTGAATATATATCAAATCAAAAAAACTCTTAAAAACAGTGACTTCAGTCTTTTTCACATCTTAAAAAACAAATGTAATATAAATATAGTTATAGTAACTGGTGTTTTGGGGATTGTAACTTTCAAGTTCCTTAAAAATTTAAAATACTCGTAAAAATAGAAAAAAGATAAAGATCTTTCATGGATTCAGGAGTACCTGGTTAACAATTAACAATACATTACATCATAGATGTTTAAGTGTAATATACTTGCTCTGAAGTGTAATGTCACTGAGCCCTAAAGCAACCAATATAAAAGGCAAAGACAAAGTTTGTTCATCACAAAGAGCAATGGCTCCTTCAAGCAAAATCTGAAAATAAAAACTTAAGCTGCCATAAATGCTGCAAATTCACACAACCCTAGTTTTTTTAAAGTTTCAAGATAATTCAACCTTATTTTATTTAATTTCTCTCATATAACATAAAAGAGTAAAACGCTGAAAAGTAGTGTTCTGTCCTCTGTAATAAAAGAGTCATTTGATGAAACAATAGTTGAGTTTCTTATGCATCCTTAAAAATATAATAAATTGAGGTGGTTTCAAACAAACAATACTGTAATAATTATATTGCATAAATACACTCTTAAGCATTCCAAGTTAAATGATGAAAGTGTACATCCTCTTTGTAATGAAAACGTTGTTAATTCTGAAGGGCTAATAATGTGCTATGTTAAATATTAAAGAAGGAAATTAAAGTCTGCATTTGAAACAGCTGAAACAACAATACCCAGCCATAGGAGAAACATTAGTTTTCTGCTTGAGATCTGCAGGGAGCATAGAAGCGGTCGATAGATCCTTAAATTGGAAGATGTTGCCGTTCTCAAGCGCTAACTTGGCAGCTGCTGCATTTGTGGTCCTGGTTCATTATTTACCCATAATGACCATCAAGCACCAGTCAAAGTCAGATCACAACAACTGTCAGCAGCTCTTTTAATTAGCCTTGTTTGAATTCAGATAAATATCACAATGGTTTGCTTCTGCTGAGAGAGTACTGCAGAATTTATCAGGGAGGGATGGGCGGTTGTGGCAGCACTCAAACAATGTGAGAATGTGTTTACCAAGTTACAAAAATCAAAGCTTTGCTTGAAAAAAATATAGCTATCTTTTTCATACAAGCAAAACTGATGCAAATCCAAATAACTTACTGAACACTGAATAAGAACACTGGGAGCAGTTTCTTTTTTTTTTTTTGAAGCAGGACAATACAGACCAACCAAAACAACTTGCACTTAGTTGAAAAATATTCTTTTCCTTTACTGTGCTACAAGAAGTGGCATTTTTATGTTTTGAAGATCTCTTATTTTTTTTAAGTTGCACCCACCTATAAATATATAAAATACATTGTTTTAACTAAAATTATTAAAAATGAATAATTTTCATAAATGTCTTTGTGAATATCTGCACATTATAGAAAGGAAAACCAAACAAACAATAGTAACAAAAAGGCAACCTAACTGGCCAAAGGGCTCCAATCAGATCACTATGAAGAAAAAAGTTAATTACCCATAATCAGTAATTATGATTTTGTAACAGAGCTTTCAATAATGAACTGTTCTCATGATGGAAGACCCACATCTACAGAAATATAGCAGCAGATTAGCATAAATGAGTATGCAAAGAATATAAAAAAGCTGCCACAGCTTCCCTGTCATTGACTGATTAAACAGGAATTCATAATTAGGGGAAGCCATGGTGCAATTCATTGGCCTTGCTGACAGTTCTGGTTCATTAGAAGCCCATTATAGAATAGTGACCTCTAGTGGGCCCTGGTGTTCTAGTCATCAGAACAGATCCAAAGTTGCTCTTTAGCAGATTTGCATTATACATACATCAAGCAAACGCTCACTTAATAGTGTCAAATGAAGAAATGGTCTTTTCCATTAATTCCAATTGTTTGCTTGACTATTTTAAAATCTAGTATTTTTTAATTTCTAAACCACTTCAGGCTGAACTGGCCCAAATACAATGCATTCACAGGCTTTAAATGTATAAACAAAATCCTACAAACCTGCAAATGTATGTACTGTATTTTAGCATGACATGTATGTTTCAAATAAATATGTTTAATTATAAACTGTGAAAAAATATGACCTGAGTTTAAACACCACTGGTAAATACTAACATCAATACATGAGGACAAAGTAGAACATATTATTTGGCAAAGGGATTAACAGTTACAGCATGTCCTTAGAATATGAAATAGTTAAGGAATACAATACAAATAAATTGGTGGCATCAAACACATTTATTAAGAACAGAAGTTACAATTTGAAGAAACTTGGTTCAACAAAAGTACACATATTGTATACTCTGTAAAATGTCAATGAGGAGAAGAAGATTAATCTAATCTGAGATTGATAAAAAAAAGATGTGGAATGAGATAAACAAAAATATATCTACTTTTTGAGGGAAAATTGAAGATCAACTACAGACTGTTCATATAATAAGTGGGGTTGTGTTGAAAAAGCTATCAGAAATACTGAGAAAAACAGGGGTCAACTAGAGTAACACAACATTCTCAAATCCCACTTAATCTAATGTAGATAACCCTACACAAAGAACCAGTCCATCGCAAGGCCAACTCACACAAAGTCAATCAGTCTGATAGGTATGACAAAGAGAGAAAAACTGAAGTACGCAGAGGAAATCCTATGTATACATGAGAACAACATGAAAATTCTGTTGTATTCTGCTGTATTCTCATATAAATTATAAGACTTAGTGAAAGACAGCTATTGAAGAGCAGAAAGCTATGATTAAGGATTCTCCACAAGAAGTGTAAAAACAGCATATTCTGCAGAAAATATATTTTGTAAAAACATCAACATGAAGCAAACTATTTGTGAGAGCTTACCAAATGTTTAGAAAGCTGCAAAGTAATTGAGCTAAACATTATAATTCATAGAGGAGAGGCTGATAAATTGAATTCATTTTGTTGCATAGGTTTTGACAAAACAAGAATATTGGCAAAATGACAATGGGTAATGCAATCAACAAGAGAAGAGAGCTACTAACTCTGTATATAAATAGAGAACTCAACTAAGACAACTACGGGAAGCAGTGGTTCCATGTTAAAAAGGCTCAAGTAAAAAAAGAAGCAGTTGAGAGGCACTGGAATTTAGGATGAATCTAGACATTCTTTTGCCATCAGGTAAATTTGTTAACTATCAGATCCACCTAAGTGTCCACTTTAACCACATGAATAGCAGTAAATGTGCACATGGAGAAGCACTGTGAGAAACAAGTGGCTCAGCCACAAGACTAACAAAAACAACTTTTAAACTGTAGAGCAGGATTGACCCTTGTGTGGTGTTTGAGTATGTGAGACCCATTTACAAAAAAAAAAGAAAAAAAATTAATTTAGTATATAATGTGATGACCCTCCCACCATACATTAAAATTAAGGGGTTGGTGTTCAGATCTGCTAGACCCTGGAGCAATGCAGGTATGGAAAATGTTTGCAAAATAACATAAAAACACCACTTAGTGGCAGCATTTCCAAATACCCCAAAACCTAATCCCATCAGACGAACCATTTACATTACCATCAACCATGAACACCCCCATTAACTCGTCTATACCATCAAACCTCCACCAAAACCTTTCCCTTTCACACACAACACCAAATTCCATTACACCAATCATTTTAAATTCTTTTTCTGAAAATGGAATTTGTGAGAGACACAAACATGCAAAAATTCTGCATGTCTGAATCCTTTCCAAAAACTAAACAGTGTGGTAAAGAAAATCTCTGCTCAGATGTTCTTACAAATTATTTTAGAAGAGAGAAAAGAAGGATCAACCACTTTGGAAGATAAACAATTTTTAGAAAATGTGGATCATGCTTCTGCCAATTCTTAGTCTAAAAGCGAGTTTAAAGAAGAGGATAGGATTGAGTCTCATGCAGGAGAAAAAATGTCGATATCAAAAAATGATGAAACTGAATGATATTCTTGGCCAAGAAAGGAGTCATCCTGCCTTGCTGGAAATATGGTAAAGATGCAAACAGACTCATGACCAAGAAATAAGGTCTTTTTTTGAATTTTTCTATTCCAGACACCACAAAGAAAATTATTCTGGACTGCAGAGAGGTGATGGAAATTGATTAAACTAATTTGCATGCATACTTTATCCTACTTATGACTTACTGTTGTTTTAAGATCCAATTGAGAATCCACTGAATTACTACGGAATGAAAAAACTAGACAAGAACTTTTTGGTGGAAAAATGTCTCAGCTAAACTTTCACTGTATTTCCAGTAGTTTTGGAAACTAGAAAACCAGACCAGCTTGATGGCAGAGAGACAAGCTAGCTTCAATCAGGTCAGTGTGGAACAAGTGGGTGGAACACATCCCCCGTGCTACAACCCTAGGTCCAACATTACTCTTTATGAGCAGCTAATGCCTTCAGGCAGTACAAGTCATCTAAACCTGCAAAATTTGGAATCAAGATCTGTGAAGCTCTCTGTGATGCTGCTTCATCATATTCATGGAATGTGCAAGTACATACTGACTGACGGAGGAGCCCCTGAGAAAAACCAAGGGAATGCTGGTTGTCCTGTACATAATACAGGAATTCCATGGTCACATGACAAATTTTTTTTTGTAAACTTTGTACAAGTTGGGGTAAGAATTTATTATATATATATATATATATATATATATATATATATCTCAATAAATAAATAAACCTTTTTAAACTGAGGGAAATTATACCAATAATTATTTGTTAAGGATCTCTTGTTATACCACATTGTTAGTTCAGCCCTCCGGTTGTAATATGACCAAGCTGTGCGCTGAGCTTACTCTTCACCATGCAATGTACAGTTGGCCATGTGACAAGTAATCTTGTTTGAAATCTCACAGCTTGGATTGCTGCTGTCATAATCGGTTTGAGTTTTATGGTTTGTTTCAATTACGACAGTATTTGCAGGACTTGTGTTGAAGTGACATTCGGCATCTGTCAAGCGTTGTAAGCATACACCCAGTTTCATCTATAACTTCACATCCAGCTTTTGAGAGTTTAAACATTCATAAACATCAAAGTGTCCACTACTCAAATCGTCACCTGTGAATCTAAGATGTTTAAGAGGCATTGGTGGTTGTCGAAAGGTGTAAAATATTTGGCCATTTTGGTACACTTGAAAGCGACAACCGAACAATTCAGCGGCAGCCATCAACTCACATGCAGAACCATTGGTGAAGGGCTTAAGCATTTCACTCTTATAGTGCTCCTGTGTAGTATAATTATCTCCTGCACCGTCATCAGTCCACACCTTGAACCTGTCCCAGTCATTCAATACATAAGACACAATGTTCCTCCGGATATCAAGAGTGAGCCTGATATGGCCGTGCAATATGTAACAAAGAGAATGGAAAAGGCAGGTGCCATCTCCGGGTATGGAAAACACTCGGTAAGTGACAGTTCCTTGTTCGATGGTGATCACCTCGATAGACATGTTAATGGGGGAACGGTTGGAATGATAAAGGACATAGGTACCTGAACAATGTAAAGTAAGTCTAAAATACCTACACAATAACTATAATCGTAATAAACGAACAATAAAACAGTGGAGAAGCCGTGGATTAAATAAAAAGGCTGTAGTTATCAGCAGGGAGACGTGAATCCCATGGCGAAGCAAGGAAGGGAATGTAGAGACCGGAGCGACGGACGGCCCTATATAGGCAGGCAGCCAACAACGTGGGAGGCATTGGGATGGGGGACCCATGCCGCCTCACACGGTGACCGAGATGCAGGCTATGGACGTATATATGTACGTAAGTAGGATTCAAATTTCTTGAAGATGGGCCCGTAAGTAACAAAGACCGTTGGAAAGTTCAATATGGCGGACACTGTCGACCATTATGACCGTTACGTGTAGAATTTCGAAATGAAACCTGTTTAACTGTTGTAAGTAAGCTGTAAGGAATGAGCCTGCCAAATTTCAGCCTTCTACCAACACGGGAAGTTGGAGAATTAGTGACCATGGAAAGCTCAATATGGCGGCCGACAGTGGCGTCATACCACCGAAATAAGTATGTACATCAGTTTCGGTTAGTGCAGGGAAGCCGCCTACCAAATTTCGAGAAGATGGGGCCATAAATAAGAAAGTTCAACATGGCGGACGTTGTTGACCGTTATGACCTTTACTTGTAGAATTTCGAAATGAAACCTGCTTAACTTTTGTAAGTAAGCTGTAAGGAATTAACCTGCCAAATTTCAGCCTTCTACCTACACGGGAAGTTGGAGAATTAGTGATGAGTGAGTCAGTCAGTGAGTGACTGAGTCAGTCAGTGAGGGCTTTGCCTATTAGTATACAGTAGATTAAACAGTAAAACATTAACATGTAAGAAGTAAAGATACATTGAGCAGTACTGGAGTGCTTTTGGGTAAAGTACATTTTAAAGGCACAATAACACAACAAGTAAGTAGCACTAACAGCAACTTAAATGTATTTGGATCATCTCTCAGTAGCAGATACCTTGTGAAAGGTGCTACATGACCGCTGTGGTATAGAAATTACATTTTCTATGCGATCCTGCAAATTTCTGCCTGACAACCTTGCACTATGTGCCTGTGATTTAAGAGAAAAATTATTCTGAGAAATGTGGATGCTGCCCTTCCGTGCTTAACGGGCAGAAGGTCCATACAATTCCCAAGTCCAAAACTTAACATGAAGAGGTCGGTACATCTTCTTAGATGTAAACCTGTGGTGTAGTGGGTCCAGAGCACACGACAAAAGGTCAGTTTTTAAATAATCACCGCGCTCGCGGCTTAGTGAGGGGGTGTGGTAGTGTGGTTGAAGCGGTTCTCGTGGCGATTCGCAGTATGGGGTTTCTCACCTAAGTGCACAGGTGAGAAACTGTCCATATCCATGATTGTTCCAGGGGCCACTGATTTGGCACAGCTGCCATGCCGTCTTGATAAATAGAAGCACGAGTCGGATAGAGGGAAAGGAAAAGAAAGGAAAGAAAGAACGGATGGTAGGTTGCAGGAGGAAAAAGCAGGAAGCAGTGGGGAGAGAGAGAAAGCCGGTCCAGGAGAGCAAGTGGGTGAAGGCTCTCATGCAGCTGTGCAGGCAGCCTGGGTGTTTGGCCAACACCCGGGGCGTAGTAGTTGTGTTCGCTCCCGCAGAGTTTGTTTTTATGAAGGACGGGAGTGACTGGAAGGTGGATGACTCTTGTAAGGCCACAGAAGGCAGTGGGAGTCGGGACTTGGGACGTGGTGTCCCCAGCATGAGACACTTGGTCATTGGGGAATCCCAAGTCGCTGTTCATAGAGCCTACCGGAGCCAGGGATCAGTAAGGCGACCAACCAGCAGGAGAGTGGACAGAGGACCAGCAGCAGATAGGGAGACTACCCTGTTGAGAAGCCCAGATGGGAGGAGTAGGGGAGTTGCCGCAGGAAAGAAGACACCAGGGGCCTCATGTATAAACGGTGCGTACGCACAGAAATGTTGCGTAAGAACTTTTCCACGTTCAAATCGCAATGTATAAAACCTACACTTGGCGTAAAGCCACGCACTTTTCCACGGTACCTCATACCTTGTCGTACGCAAGTTCTCCGTTCGGTTTTGCAGACTGGCGGCACCCAGCGTCAAAGCAATGCTATTGTTCCTGTGTGGTTACTCTATTTTCCTGACGCGGCTTTATAAATACAGTACACTGAAACTAACCGCATATCGTTTATTAGTGTAATGCATCTGATTGTAATTAACTTGTAACAATATAATGGTCCAGGGAATAGCCATAGTATTCCAAATACAATAACTGCTTTAGTGTTGTTACTCTCACTGCACCTTCTTCTTCTTTCAGCTGCTGCCGTTAGGAGTTGCCACAGCGGATCATCGTTTTCCATATTACTCTCACTGCAGCACTCGGAATATTTATATCACTGTATCTGAGTGTGAATCACAGCAGCAGCTGATCGGAAAGAGAATTATCGGTATACTGTACAGCAGCAGACACACGCTACCTCAGCCACGGCAAAACGTTTTAAAGCCTTTCCTGTACGGACCTCGCAGTTCAGAAACAATTTCATCCCAAGAACTATAAACGCACTCAATCATTGCTCCTTGTAGAACTGTTTGTACTTATAAGTACAATTACCTCACTGTAAACTTGCACTACAGTTATAATATTGCACAACCTGAGCCACTTTATAAAGCGCGTATTTACATATAATGACAATATCATTTTTAAGATGAAATGCAGCAAAATATGTTTATTATATTATACAGGTAAAACTAACTTCATTTAAATAATCTATATTCTTCACTGGGACTGGCGTGAAGGACAGAATTAAACAAGTACTACGAAGATAGTTCAATGTTCCTTAAACTTGTTAAAGAATCAGCGCTCTAAGTTTACAGATGGCTTAACATCTATTACAGAGCTGATTGTGTGGCAATCGGTTACTTGGAGAAAGAAAAGCACTGACTGCAGTGACGGCTACGCCAATATATACTGAATATAAAACAGAAAGAGAAAATAGCGACACAGCTAAAAACGCAGCGGCAAATTTCGACAAAAGTTAAACGCTTGTGTCATGAGCACGAGGCAGCTATGCAGTGTCCGCAACCTCACTGATATTGGCGGGCGAAGGAGCCACCGATTCTTTTTCTGCCCAGGGCCACCACAAGCCTAGAGCCGCCCCTGAATACTGCTGCAATAAATAATTTCATAGATGGTCGTGCACAATCGCTGCGCTGTAAAACCCATGTTTAATAACGTGCTTTAACTCTTATCATCATGAAAATGATATCACGTATACATCTCAGTATTTTAGTTATTCAGAGAGCTGTAATATCACGAATGTAATGGATTCTGTGTACAGTCGGAGGAAGAAAGCCGGTTTAAGAAGCAAATAGTGATTCACACACATAGAGCACATAGAAGATCAAATACAAAACAAAGCATTTAACGTGCTACTTTAATTACGATATGATTTGAGAAACGGGTTAATTAAATGCTTTTAAGATGACGTTTATGATATTCTACTTTAATGACAAAATAAACTACATGATTAAAGTGGAAATTTCGAGACTGAAGTTGACATTTCGTGCTTTTTTTTCTCTGTACCCTAAAAAGCTTTCATATGACACTCAGACGGTAGGCTACGACTCGCCTTTTCACGGCGACTGATATCTGAGCTTTCAAGTTTCTCCAACACGCTATGTCACTCGATCAACTTCCATTTGTTGATTATACCACGGTTTAATTAAACAAATAGTATATTTTTCCTTTGCCTCCACTTGGTATTCGCTGAAATTGTTATATTTTCCCCCGTGCTTTTCCCATTGTCTTTTCGCAGAAGGCTGAGCTTAAGGGCGATTTATACTGATTTGCATATTCAAAGAGGGGTAATTCTGGGAGGAGAGGGGCGTTACATAACGCGCATGCACGAGCGTTAGTTTTCACGCTGATCGGGATTTATGTAGCGGAAGAACGTGGAAGTTGGAGTACGCACAGATTCCTGCATCTGGATTTTTCTGTGCGTAAGCACATTTCGGCTTTTGTGCTTACGCCATGTTATAGTGCGAGTTCTACGCACGGCGTTATACATGAGGCCCCAGGTATTGTTGTTTTAAAGGATTGCTTCCTGCATTATTTTAACCTCGTTGTTTTTAGAAGATTTGTTCTATTTAATTTTAACCTCCACAATAACACTCGTTTTAATGGATTATTTATTTAATGACTTTTGAATGCACTGCACTTATTTTGAACACCTTGTTTTTGATTAAAAGCACTTGACACTTTTTCACCATCCCCTTGCTTTGTTGTGTCTCACTGCTAAACTCATCAGTAACCGACAGGGTACGGTTCAAAAGGCTCCCATGAAGACGGATGGGAGCATGGAACGAACCCACATCATCACAAAACCCTCCATCTTGTTAAAAGAATTAATCACAAAATCAACCTCGAATGTTGCGGGGTTTTAGTGACCTGAACTCACCTTAAGGGCAGTAAGTAGTCGTGCAGCGCAATTTACAAAGAGTGTTGCTTCGTTGGCGCCTATTACACTCATTTGCAAAGATTTCCACTCTCCCAGGAGCCGACGGGGCACTCAAAGTGTCACAAACGGTGTAAGAAGAGAGGACACTGCCCAAAACTGCGAAGCTATCGACCCGGTGGAGCAGCCTGACATTCCGCGCCTCTGAGCGTCCACTTTGTTCTCACGACCCATCACTGCTGAAGGCGGTGTCGTTTTCACACTGTTTACAGCTCGGCGTAGTTAAAAAGTAGAAAGACGCAAAGCTGTTTTCCTGATCTCTTCTACTATCAAGTACTGCCAATTAAAAAAAACTTATAATGGCAGTTTCCGTGACAGTCACGTGGACGAATAAATAAAACTTCTATGTGAGAACATGACTGGTGGTGGACGGCTCAGCGCTGGAGTCCAGAGAGTCGGCCTGGGAGAGGGCAACGCGGGGCAGACTTCTATGGGATAGATCGGCGTGTTTGTGTTTACTTCTTTTCAATATCAGTAAAAAAAAACTCACACAAATAATAATTCGTAAAGACGATAAAAAATGTCGTCCACAAACAAAGTGATTAGTTCCTATATTATAATAGGTTCTCTGGTCATACGTAATTTCCGTTTCAAAATCGAAAAGAATTATATATATACTAGCAAAATACCCGCGCTTCGCAGCAGAGAAGTAGTGTGTCAAAGAAGTTATGAAAAAGTAAAGGAAACATTTTAAAAATAACGTATGTATAAAATAACATAACAATAACTGTTATGAGTGTTGCTGTCATCAAGGATTTGATTATCATTATTTCTTTCAATCAGGTTCGTATTTGGAGGATGTGTTGTGTTCAAGTTATATTCCGTGTTTGTCAACCGTTGTAAAGATAACAGGTTTCATTCATTGAAGTGTTCACTACCCAAATTGGTACTCGAGAATCTAAGATGTTTCACAGGTATTCCCGATATTAAGTTGTGGATTTGCCTGCGAATATTTAGCGGCAGCGTGTCTATGAACTTCATTTAAACTTAAGCTTTACACCTTGCTTTCCTATTTATATGTCTACAAAGGCTTGTTCAGATTCAGACGGTTGTTTCTTTCTTACTGCATCAATAAACAGCTTGTCTTCCTCTTTATCTGAGACATCACACACTGCATGCACAGGATTACCTTTCCCAGTCCTGCAAAGTAAGTTCACGTGAGCCGCTCGGAGTACATGCATCGAAGGTTCTCAGGTGTGCTTGTGTTATCTCGTGCGATGTTGCGATGTCCACAGCTTTATTTAATGTTACTTCAGACCCGGCACTTAAAAGTTTCTCTCGCACTTTTGCTGAGTTTGTGCCAAACACTATTCTATCCCTGACCATCTCATCTTCATTTGCATAAGCACAGTCCTTCACCAGCAATTTTAACTCTGTTACAAAGTGATGAAAAGTCTTGTTTATACCCTGTGTCCTCTCATTAAACTTGTATCTCAGAAATATCGTATTCGTCTTAGGCATAACAAATGCCAGCGGCAGCGTGTCTATGAACCTAATTTAAAGTTAAGCTTTACACGTTGCTTCCTATTCGTATGCATAAGCACAGTCCTTCACCAGCAATTTTAACTTCGTTACAAAGTGATTAAGTCTCGTTTATACCCTGCGTCTTCTCATTAAACTTGTATCTCGAGAATGTTTTATTACTATTGCTCAAACCCTTTAGCTGCCTCCTATTCGCACGTGTGTGACAGTATCTATATATCTATATATATTATATCTATATCTATATCTATATATATGTGTGTGTGTGTGTGTGTGTGTGTGTATATATATATCTATATACGTGTGTGTATATCTATCTATACCACACACATATACATAAACACACAGTGCCCTGTATTATTGGCAGCCCTTGTAAAAATTAGTAAGATGGGTTAGAAAAAAAAACACTGCTTAAAAACCTTCATCTTGGACTGAAACAAATGAGAAACGTCTGACTTTTAATTGAAACAAGTTCAAAAATACTATATATATGGGCCACCAGGGGGCACACCAGCCATCCCGACCCCAACACAGACAGACATGGGACACAAATTCAGCACACATTTTTTATTTTCCTCTTTTTCCTTGCAGGAAACGCCTTCCACAGTTTCTCACGTGTACAGCACAGTTCGGCACTACACAAAAGCCCAAACACACTTTACTACTTCTTCCTTTCTTTTTGCCTCCATTCCTCCTCCAGCAAAGTTTGTTCACTTCCTCCTGACTCTGGTTCTCGGAGTAGTGGCTACTGGCTCCTTTTATAAGGTGCCCAGAAGTGCTTCAGGTGCTCGTTGATCTAGTTCTGGCAACACTTCCGGGTGTGGTGGAAGTGCTGCAATTACAGACTCAGCAGCAATCGAGATTGCTGCCAGTTGCAGCAAGAGGAAACACAGTATGCATGCATGAAGTGCACAAAATAAATCTGCAATGAACACAGAGTGAAGCTCTGTCCTTTATGGGGTATGTACTGTATATATAAATATAATAGCTGTATGTAAATTGTGTCCATTCAATATGTTTAGTTCAAATCAATAAATATCAATAGCTCTAGAAACCTTGTCTCGCTTACATTTGATCAAGATTAATAATAAATAAATTATATATTATTTGCCTTGATAATTATTCATTTCTACAAAGAAAAAAATTGTTTTATCAAAAGAACCAAAGATACTTTTTCATTGGTTAATGTCATCTAGCAACAGTAAATACATATTAAGCATATTTACTGTCTATATTGTTTATAAGTGAGATGAAGTTGACATCTGTTTAGTGTTTAACATAAAACGTTACTTTTTTCTGTTTTAAAAATGCAATATATATTAAGGGTCTACAAGATCCATGAAAATCAGCTGAGTAAAGAGTAAAGTTTAATTACTGCAGATGAATATATATATATATATCTCAGATTGTACAGGTAACAGTGTATGAAGCAGTGTGCCATGCAACAGACAAGAACCCTGCCATGGGATGGTTTTTGAATACAGCTGAAGTTACCTAAAAAGGATTTGCCCTACAATAAACCTTCCCCCGGGCCCTAAAATGGACCTAAAAACTTGAAAATGGATAGAGATTCATACAACAATCTTTTCTTTATCATAAACAAAAATGACAAATACAGATTATTGTAGGAGCATTGTGCAGATTTAAGTTGGGAACTAATATGATCCTAGGAAGAAGAGTGGGTCTGGAATTTCAATTTTCACATAAAGTCTTTATCAAGCACATCGCAGTGCATGTCTAAGCTTTAATGGGGGTTGATTTTTTTCTCCTTTACCTACTAAATCAAATTAAAACAAAGTTGGGAAGTGGGCATTAAAAAGTATATTATTAAAACTCTTACATACTTGCAGTTAAAAACAAATTTTCAGCTATTATCTTATACAACCGTAACTCAAAAAAAGTATGGAAAATGCAAATAAAAAAAGAATGTGATGATTAGAAAATGATAGCAAATTATCTTTGACCTGAAAACAACATAACAACCCATTATTTTATAGTACAACTAATGAACGTTATGATTTTAATAACTGTCCAAAAAGTTTGGACAGTAAAAAATGTACCACTTTGTAACACTGCCTTTACTTCTCAAAGCACTTAGTCAATATTTAGGTACTAGAGAAATAAATTTACTGAGTATTTCAGGAGTAATTTTGTCTCATTCTTTTTTGCAAATAAGGCTTAAGTTATGCAACGGTATGCGGTTTTCACTGTTGCATTTTGAAAATACACCACACGTTCTCAATTGGGAGGTCAGAACTGCAGGTAGGTCAGTCAAGTACCAGCACCCTTTTCCTATGCAGCCATGCTTTTGTAATGTGTACAGAATATAATTTTTGCATTGTCTTGCTGAAATATGCATAGGTGTCCATAGAAGAGGTGTCGTCTTGAAGGTAGCAGATGTTGCTCCCAAATCTGTATGTACTTCTTGCCCAGGGCACTGACACAACCCTATATGATCACAGATGCTGGCTTCTGAACTTAAGCATTCAAACGGTTACCAGGTACATTTTCATCTTTAGTCTGGTGGACACAACATGTAATTCTTCAGAAAAGGAATTGAAATACTGAATACATATTTCAATCCCAGGTGCCTCTGATCCCAGAGAAGTCAACAGTAGTTCTAGACACTCTTAACATATGGCTTCCTTTTTGCACAGTACAATTGTAAACGGCATTTATGGATGTAATTGTGTATTGTGTTACTTGGTAAAGGTTTGCCACAGTAATCGACTCCATGTGGTTATACCACTTATTGATGAATGACGGTCCTTGATGCAGTATCATCTAGGGATCAGTCAGGTTAGCCTTACACCCTTGCCCTTTACACAACAAAATTGTTCCAGATTCCTTGAATCTTTTAATTATATTAATTATACACTTTTGAGGCTGAAATACCCAAATTCCTTCCGATCTGTCATTTAGAAGCATTTTTTTTTTCATTCCGAATGATTTTCTCACAGATGAGGTAAAACTGACAATCCTCTGCTCATCTTTGCTTCTAAAGGATTAAGCCTTTCCTGGATGATCTTTAATACCTAAGCAAGATTACAATCACCTGTTCAAAAACATTAGTTTGTACTTACATCATTATTTCCTTTTTTAACTCATTATTGGTCCTAAATTTATGTTATTTTATTTTAAATGTGTTGCAGTCGCACAATGTCAAGCATGGATGTATATTTCTGCAGTTTACCCACTTCTTATGGATGGACTCTTGCCTAAATCAATCCAATCAAACAGATCAGCACTTCTGCTTTTAAATTATTATTACTGCATGAAGCATACAGAAATCCACAAATCATGTAGTATATGTGCGATATATAAGATCTAAGTTCCATGAATGCACATACAGTGCTACAATGTATTTTACATTCCTAATGATATACTTATTAGGTGAACTGGCCCTAGTGTAAGTGTGGGTACATAAGTGGACCAGAATATGCTCAGGACCTGAATAAACAAAATGAGTTTAATATTCTTTCAGAAATGTTGCTTTAGTCTGTATATTTTGAAAACTAATCTTAAATACAATTATTATAAACTGAACACATTTTTTTGGGCTCTGTACCCAAAATTATAAAATGAACATTACATGAACCTTTTAAATTCACATATAGTAAAGAGAAGTTTTTAAAAATATATTTATATTACTTTAAAAATATCCATTAGTGGACATCATTTCTTGCTTCAGGAGTACATATTCTTTGAGCAGTTGATTTTCCTAAAAAGCATCTGCTAGCACTGCCTAATAGCATCTGCTATGCTGTTTTAAATGTATGATCGAAATACACTTGTATAATTTGTACACTACACACTAAAGGGCTATTTTATTAGGCTCATTAATGTGCATAGACTGCTTCCACAAACACAGCCAATCATGTGACTGCAGCCTATTGTGTAGCATGCCGACATGCTCAGGTAGCTATTGTTCATCCTAATATCAGAATGGGCAAGATGAGTGATCTAAAGCAACTTTGACTCTATTATGACTGTTGGCATCAAGTGTGTTTACTCCAGTATCTCTGAAACTAATGTCCCTTTCTAATTTTTTGGCTCTACAAACTAAGAGAAAGTACTGAAACCTGAGAGAAAATCTACTTACGATTGCACAGAATGGAAGGAGATTCTAAACAGAAGATAATGTCAGTGTGAAACAAAATCCCCACCTCTTCAGACTAAAGATGACACCCACCATCATTTAAACAAATGACCAGTATATTTAGGTCCTTGTTAAATAAATACGTTATACTAAATCTGCTGAAAATAATTATTTTGTTTAAACTCTGTTAAGTTTGTTTTTTTACTAGTAATGTTATATAATCGAGTGGATTTAACTATACCCATTTGTCACTATGAAAATCACAATCTGTAGAACTTTTCAATTAACTACAAAATATGGACTTTAAAAAGATCATGCTACTACATAATTAAAATTTACGTATCTTACAAAAAAAGCTCTGTAACTCTGGGTCAATGTTGCTTTCCTTATAGGGTTACTTTAATTATGGATTTCCAAAAAAAGAAAACACCAGGAAAGAGAGAACCAATAGGGAGCTTTCAGTGGGATAGAATCAAATTGGAGTAAGTGGATTTGTAGTTCTATGTTCAATTTATACAATCTGATTTTATAATAGTTATAGTTTGTTATATGAATGTAGTATAATGCACTAGAAAAGTACTGAAAGGTTTCCAGCATTTTTATCACTTTCTTATATATTTCCGAATTAGACATCACTTCACTTAATACTGCAAAATACACATGAACTCTGTAGAGTATTTCATGCTGATATGATACAGTATATCTGATATGCAACAGGGGTGAAGTACTTAAAGTATTACAGTCATGTGAAGAAGTAACCCATCCCATGGAAATTTTTACATTTTCAACATATTTGAAAAGGCAAACATAAGATCTTCATGAAAACAGTGCCTATACATAAAGGTAATATACTTGAATAAACATACAAAAAAGGTTTGCCTCCTTAATCATTTATTCAACAAAATATCAACAGAAATAATGGCCTATTGTGAAAAAGTAAATGCACCATTGGCCAGAGAAGATGGTATTGCCCACTTTAGCAGAAATGACTTCTTGTGTTTTGCATAACAAGGCTCAGACATTGATTCTGTGAAAGTTATGATGACTCCTCTGTGCAATACCTTAAGATACAAGTTGTTTGTGGGCTTTCTTATATGTGCTACCCATTTAAAATCCCCTCACAACATTGCAATGTGATTCAAATCAGAGATTTGACTACACCCATCCATAACCTTTCATTTCTTCTTTTGAGCCATTCATTGGTGGATTTGGTAATGTGCTTTGGATAATAATTGAGCTGAAAAGTTCATTTCAGGTTCAGGTTTTACACAGATTGCCGCACAATCTCCTCAAGCAAACTTTGATATGGTGGAAAATGTATAGTTGACTCGATGACTGCAAGCTGCCCAGACTCTGAAGGTGCAAAACAACCCCAAACCATAACATTTCAACCACCATGCTTCAAAGTTTAAGTTCTTCTCCTGAAATACGGTATTCACTTTGCACCAAACACGTCTACTGTTACTGTTCGCAAGCAATTCTATTTTTGATTCATTGGTCCTGAGCACTTGTTCCAGAAGGCCTGGCCTTTGCCCAGATGTTCAATGGAAAACTGCTGCCTTGCTCCAGTAATCTTTTTGGACAACACACCTCATACGTAGGTTGAATTTGTGCAGTCGGTTTCTAATTGCAGATGCATGCACATTGAAAGCAACTCTTCTAAGAGTTACAGAAAGATCCCACAATTAAATATTTGTGTTCTTTGAGACTTCTTTTGGTATCAAACAGTCAGGTCTTGGGCTGAATTTGCAGGGTTGATCAGTCCTGGAGAAACTAGCAGCCATTTGAAATCTATGTCACTTGTAGATGATTTTCCTTAAAGCGGAATAACTGATTTCAAATAATTTGGCAATCTTTCAAAATCCCTTGCTGGACGCATAGGCGTCCAAAACCTTATTTCAGAGGGCCTAAGAGAACTCTTTTGCTCTTGGCATAATGACACCACGCATGTCAATTGTAAAGAGAGCACCAGACCTTGTGATTTAAATAAGACATGTTCCACCTGCATACTTCCTAAAGAGGTTCTAATCATTAGCACCTAACCTGGAACACCTGATTCTAATTTTATGGATTTGAAGTGGTGATAAATGTAGGGCCGGACTTTTTCCACATGATAAATTCACACTTTTGTTAATTTAGATTAAGAGAATGAACAAACCATATCAATTTTATATATCATTTGTTCAAGTATATCAACTTTATCTGTAGGTACTGTTTGCATGAATGTTTGCCTGTTCAAATATGCAAAAAAAGTCAACAATTTCCATGGGGTGTACTTTCTTTTTCACATGACTTTATTATATTTAGTGTAACAACACATTTTTTTTTCTTCAAAATGAAAATAAACTGACATAGAAATATGGACTTTGCATGTAAAAATTGAAAAACAATAATTCCTAAAACTGCTGGAGTGGGTGCATTGTGTTATCTGTGTGTTTCTCTCAATTTGTCCTATGTATACTGGTACTCTTGTTAATATAAACTCTAGTCTTTACCAAAGCAATACTTCATGATCACTATTAAAATTAATGTTTAATACAATATTATTGGATTACAGTCTGTCTGAAAATGCATGTTATTAAAACTAATTCAGAATATCAAAGTGTCTAAATCAGTAGGATATTAAAAATAATTAAGTGGAATTCACACAAGAAAAACGGTAACAGGCACCAATAGCTTCTAAATACACCATACTGAGATACCTTGTTAATCAAAATACAAATATCACCTCACATAAATGGTGACAGTGGTTTAGACTTGTGCTGGAGAATTTCAAATATAATCAAAGAATTGTCATTAAAACTGAAATACTTTTATCAGGATTTTTTAAGAAAAATAAACATAATATTAATTCAGCTTATCCAGTGATCCTCTGATTAAACCCTTAAATTTTACAACATAAGTGTGAACATCCTCTGGGTTAGTTGCAGTACAGTTGTAGTTTACTATATGAACCGGTAGAATATTCTAGCAAGTAAAAAATAAAACGTTAATAATTAAAATTTGAGAATTTAGCAAATTTTAATTGCTTCTGAAAATTTCATAGCATTCTCAAACCCCAGTAACTTCAGGTACATTGCAGAGTCAAATCAAAAACATACCTGCATTAACATAGGGCCAATATGAACTGGCCAACTAATTTAACCCAACCCAGTACCATGAGAAAAATCAGAGCAACTGGAAGAAACTCCATACAAAGAATGGGATAACATAAAAACCTCACACTAATTATGAGCAAGGATGGGAATTCAACCTCAGGACTCCGCATATGAAAGGCAGCAGAACACCACCATGCCACACGTATCACTGAAATGACTGTCAAAAATGTATTTATGTGGCAAAAACATAAAAAGACAAGAAGTATCTTTAACAAGTTATGTACTTATGTGACAGTTCTGTATTAACTTGCATTAAATAATACATTATCTTTTTTTATATTTTAAAAGCAATAAGTAGCATATAATTCTAATCAAATTAATTATTTATGCAACTAAATCTGTTTGTTTAAATAAACATAATTTAGTAAAATTGATAATTTACTAGCTATTTAATAACCTGTGAAACCAACAAGTGTTTCACCATTCAATGCTATTATCAGAAGCTCATGACCCAAGCAGCATGAAATGTCATTTTGATCAATATGATCAGTGTAGACCAATGAACAAAGGCCAGTCCCACCACCAGACTGCTCCTGACAGCATGCAGCTCTAGATTTGATGCATATCTCTTGCATACCTCATCAGTCTAATAAAAATGAGCCAGATAAAAAATTGTTAGCAGCAATATTATCTAAATTCTTTTTTTTTTTATATATATATATATATATATATATAAAGTAAAACATTTAACATAGAAAAAGAATAATTGTCATTTAAAGCTAAAAAAATAGAAAAATCAAAACTAGCATAATTATAATTAGTTTTTAATTATAAAACAGTGATTAAGATATAATTTTGCTATCTAAATCACTCAAAAGAAAAAATGGTTAAAAAAAATGTGAAGAATCATATTATGATCCTACAGAATGAACAGTCTACAATTCTCTAAAGACTTCTGCATAGTAGCCTCTTAGGCTCATTGCTACTTTCCTTCCCTTCAATGACAGACAAGCAAAAGCAGAGTGCTTGTTTGTCAAAAGTCACCAGCTGGACAGCTAAGAATCTGCAGTCATACAGACCAGCTGACACTTAGGGCGTTGCTGTCCATGCTGTGCAAAGTGCCACCCAGCTGCTGTGTGGTCATGTCCATCTGGAGATCCTGAGCCAGACAAATCTCTACGCCTGTCAACTCTCTTCAGCAAGGCTTGTTATGCAAATTCAATTACTGAAGTGTACCTTATTACTGCTGGCTAACTGCTCTTCAAACCTCTTTTCTCCTGACATATACTTAACATTTTTACTCATTAAATGCTCAACCACAATCATCCTGCTTAAAAAAATAAAATGAAATTGTTAAGTCATGCTGTAGGAAGCAATGTTTTCTATCTCAAAGTGGCAACTCAACAAATGTAACAATTTACAAAGGTATACTCCTTCAAATGCACAAGTAAACTGAAAATTTACAGTTTGTTACTAGAACACAAAAATGTGAGCCAACTGTCATCTAAAGATTTTCACTGAAATCGTTACAGCCTTACTAAAAACAATTTTATAGTAATTTAAATTATATTTTTCACTCATTTTCCAGCTAATGACAAAATACAAAAGAAAATGAAAACAACTTCAGAAACATCATGTAGAAAGCTTTTATAAGTAATTAAACTACAGGCATTTTAATTTCTTCTATATTTAAACAAGACGTGGTAACACCCTAGAGAATGACGTCAAAATGGTTTTGTTGTGGGACAGTTTGCATGTGGACACTTTTAATGATACAGGCAGTATTTTTATGAATAATACATAATGTAACCCACTTATATGGCATGTTGGTCAGTTTCACATAAGAATTTGCTCATATCATTTTTTAATTAAGTTCTGAGGCATGTCTACATAAAACACTTATACTTATTAGTGGCATTGTGAACAGTCTACAAAGCACTGCAGTTATACAAAATCAAGCCACAGACTTGCTGTAAAACATTAGAAAAAATACCATTTATGAATATAATGAACATACTAACTGTTTCAATTATTTTACTTGAAATAAATCTAAAAGAAAAATAGACTAGCTGAAAGAAGAATATGGATCTGTGAAGGCTTCCTGAAATTTTGAAATGAACACTGAAGAATCCAGGGATCATGGTTGCAAATAAAAAAAAATCCATTCAGCACAAAGCTGACAACAGTAATGCTAAGCTCTCATATTGGGGAACATATAAATTATGCAGTAGTTAAGTAACATGCTGAGAACCATTTCTCATGAGACTATAATTAATCTAATTAAATGCAACTTATTTTTACTGCGGATATGCTACATTAACCCTTTAAAACATTAGTTCAATGCCCCATTCATTTGTTAAAATGCAATTTTTCTTTCCTAATTAAGTGTTTTAGCGCATTTTCTCATTATCTAGCAAAGTATCCTTAAACAATAAACATTAACAAAAAGTTTACAAAAGGTTAAGCAGCAAGTTTAGAATTACTGCAAAAAATATATTCAAGATAAAAACATCAATTTAACAAACATATTTTTGGTAATATTAATTATTGCCTTTTAGCAATTTTAAAACATTGCTAAAACTTTCATAAACCGGTAAGGTTGAAACAAAACATAACAGCATTCAAACAGGCAATCATAGTTTTAGCCAGATGAATACTAAGAATTTCAAATTATTCATGAAACATTATTAATAAATGTTAAGTGCTTAACATGATTCAAGTTGAGTAACTAACAGTATTCTATACTAACCTAGTCATGCATGTGACAAAATATAAAAAATAAAAAATGAGAAGTGTTAAATTGCATTCAACAACCCAAGAAATATGGATGGAAATACAACACACTGTAAACCCCAGAGGAGCATCCCATAATAACCCACTTTTAATTATACTGAAAGGGGTTATATTCAAAGCAGGTATACATGCATTCTTTAAGTACTACAAGTCTGTAATGAAAAGTGAGTTCAGAAAAAGAAGAGAGACTAGTAGATTCTCTCAGAATCACCAATTAACTGTAGCTGCTTTTACATCCATTCAAGTCTGTGCTCTTACCATAATAACTTTAAAGAATCATATATCATTCTATTGAGCCTGTATGCTTTTCTAGGGCTCATATTTACCCCAGGTGCTCTAGTTTGCACACATAAAATGGAAGTTAGATTAATTAAGAACCTTTAAACTGGTCAACATTTCACAGATTATGATGTGTATATCAGACGGCTCTGTGATGAACAGGTGTCATAGCCATCAATGCCATATGTCACAATATTGTAAGACATCAGTAACACTAGGACAGCAACATTAAAAAAAGAAAACACTCAATTAACATCAAGCACATTCACTATGAAATCAAATTTCCATGGCAAAAAGCTAATGTTTTCTCGCATTACTGATCCACATATTGCACAAATGTCAGTCACTCAGTCAGCTCTTTTTACTATTAAACTACAACTAAAAAATGATCAAACATTGGCATTTGTCAGCTCTGTAATAATAAATGTATAAACAAAAACAGTTTGCACAATATTTGGGGTTCAAACACCACACACAAAAACAACATACTAAACAAACTGTACATCTGTGTTGTCTAACCCTGTTAAAACAGCCATAAGTTTCAACTAGCAGCTACTCCACTTTTATTATTTGTCTTCTACTTGCTCTGACCTTATGAAACTTATAAATATTTTCTACACCTGCCAACAGTTTACAGCCACCATTCTTCCCTGCTTAAGGTGTTTTTTCATCTTTAAATAAATCCCATTTAACATTCATTTCAGGAATCTCCAGAATTACTTCCGATGTTGTTGGTGACCCTAATACTTTCAGGATCGTGATGCATGTACACATATTAGAGGAGGAGGCATCCGAGACTGCCTTAACAGATAGCACATCCCAGTAGCTTTCTCCTGGAATTTCCTGCTGCCACCTAGAGGCCCAGCCTGTTTTTCTGGCCTTATCTCCATTGGTGTCTTGTAGCAGGACTTCAAAATTTCTTAACATGACCTCAAACAAAGCCTTGGAAATTGTGAATGGGGGAAAAAAAAATCTTGCAAAACTGTTTCTTTTTAAGTATAGAACAATGCAGGAAACGTTAAAGCTATTACTTTATTTAGAGTACCTTACACATTAATAAACTCTTAGCTCTGAAAATAAATGTAAAACAAGACAATCAATTCAATTTGGATTGCCTAGTCTCACTCTCAAAAATAATGTTATCTTTTTTTTAAACACAAAGCTAAGTATTTTAATATGTCCTCCACATTATTTCCCTGTAGAAGAAAAAAAAATATTCACCAGGCCCCATCTGCCCAGCAACCCTGAATTGGACTGAGTGGGTCTGAAAAAGTGATATTATTTTCTCCTAATCAGGAATGGTGCCACTAGTCCATTACAGGGCCCATGCACACACACACACACACTAACACTGAGCCAACTTAGATTCACCAATTAACCTAACATGCCGAGGATTCCAGAATAAAACCCCCCAGAATGACACATCAAAGTACAAGAAAACATCATACAAACAGCAAATTGGGTACAAGATTAAAATCCAGGATGTTGACTTAACGAGAAGGCAGTGCTAATCATTAAATTACCACGATCCCCAGAAGAAGATTCAATATACTGTATTAGTTCCCTTTAATCCCTTGCTGAAACATGGTTATGGAATTCAACTTTATCTTAAAAAGAAATTTTGGCTTTTCCAACACAGTGTCACAAAGGCACACAAAGATTACACCAAGAATGATTTATGCAGTAAGCCCTCTGAACAGGTAAAAGATTTTTGAAATAACCACACTGCAACTTCTCCAAAGGTCTGAATCATATACAATTGGCCATATAAAATGGGTGAAAGGAAGTGTGCATGAATGTCTAACACATTCTGAAAATACAGGATCTAATATAGTACCAAAAAAATTAGAATTTGTTTGCATTTGATCATTAAAATAAATCTTAAACTGTTGTCCTGGCCTAAGCATAGTTAAATAAACATTGCTTTTATCTGATATACAGTATTATAATACCCGTCAAAAGTCTGGAGACAGCCAGAAATGTCAATGCTTTTTTACAGAAATTGATACCTATTATAATCAAGGCACCATTAAGGAGATTTAAAAATAAAAAACACACATCACTAGTGTTTTTAATGGTTACTGTTGCTTGAAATGATTGATTTTTAAATTTATTATTTACATATGACTATGAAGATACATTTTTTAGCAGAAATTCCTTCAGTGTCCAAATGGTCAACTCCCTTAGCTTATCCATAATTAGTCTTGTTTATAAGCTAAGTGGTTATTAGTGAAACCTTTCCAATTACATTAGTACCTCTGAAACCTGTTATTGTGGTCACTTGGGTTGCAAGGTACTGGCATTCCTAAATTTCATTTCCGGATTCAGAAATGGGCAAAATGAAACTGCTTTCTAAAGAAACGTCAGTCTTTTTGCAGAATGAAGGTTATTGTATGTGACTGACTGCCAAGAATGGAACATCATACAAAGGTGACCGACCGTTACTGTCTTGAAAGCAGAGGGCAAACTGGAAGATTTTGTCTAACCAAGACAAAAAAAAAAAAATAGGAAGGCCCAGATGCACAACTGCAATAAGGAGAAAGTACATCAAAGTTTGCAGTTTGAGAAAAACAGCTTACAGGTCCTCAGTTAGCTTCTTCCTTAAATGAATGCCAAATACCAGTGTCATTTGCAACAGAGAAAAGATGCCTCAAAGATGTTGACCATAATATGCTTTTTCCCCAGTTCTCTTCCATCTAATGTCTGTTTTATTTGCCCATTTTAATCTTTTCTTTTTATTTGCCAGTTTCAGACAGAGATTTTCTTTGAAATTCTGCCCCTTAGGACAGTATCCCATAAGTCCTTACTACTGCAGTGCTAGAAGGCAACAAGTGAACTGAGATGATGAAAAGCAAAATACCTACATCACAACTGCTATACCTCCACAGTGGACAACAACTCTATACAACCTAACTGTGGCAATATAAAAACGTAATTCTGGAACAAAGCAGCCCTTTTTATATTTTATATATCTGTATGAGCTGAATTCAAAATTGTACTAGTGAAACCATATCACAGGAAAATCAGGATGTACTATGAAAAAGACCACATCACTGTGGTACTACTTGTAACACAGAGACACACAAACTAAAAGAAAAGGACAGAAATCCATTATGCTATTAAACTGATGACAGCCTAACTTCCAAATCAAATCAACTACTATACTTGTTATAAGTTTGGCTACTTTCTTGTAGCACCTTTTAAGATTTCTCAGTTTTCTTAAAATAAAACTCAAAAAAGTTATTTAACCATTTAAAAACACAATCCTTACCAACATTTTGGATGCTAGCTGTCACCTTGGATCAAATGCTACTGGCTACAAGACAGCAACATGCAATCCTTAATTAGATGAGGCTGATGAATAGAACACACAGCCCTAATTTTAATATGGTTATCTGTTTAGGTTTACTAAGAAGTAAAGCTATAGCAAGAAGAAAGTAGCTTCATTTTATTAAGTGCTCACAGCTAAACCTTTATGTCAGTTTGGAACTTTAAAAACTAATTTGTTCCCATCTGTACATGTTCTGTCATCCTATGTATTTGTTTCAATAAAATATTTGGTCTACTATGCTCTGATCCAATGATAAAATAGTAAATGACTTAACAGTAATTGCTGTCTTTTATCTTAGAAATACGTGGGAGTAAAAAATACTGGCAGTCACTGTGGTTAGAACCCCTAGATCTGTATAAATAAAATTAAAATTGTTTCTGAATGTTTGCCTGTTTTGCACCATGCCAAAATGAATGGAGGTATTTTTTTTTTTTATGAATTTTAGGTATTAAACGTAACAGCACAATTTAGAATATTTAGAATATATGCTGCCAAACTTTTTTGCTTATCTCTATAGATGAAAATCATTGCTATAAATTTAGGAGGATGCATAATGCTAAAAACAAAATGATGACTTGTTTAGTAGGTCAGGTTTACTACTGAAACTCAAATCACCTAGCCTGCTTCAACAGAATCAGTTACTGTATGTTCACATTTAAACCATATAAATATACATAAAGGAAATAAAGACCATTGAAAGGATGAGATGAACATTAACTTGAAAACTGGAGACTTAGCAATACTATTATGTAATATATCCAGAAAATGTGATAGATGTGATAATTTTAATAGGATGGATTAAAGGGGAAATTACATACGTTTATTTATCCATTGGTAGTGTGTAGAAAACATAATCAATAATAAGTATGTAAAGCATGCTCAGAATGGTAGATTATTGTTATGGTCCTTATATTTAAGGAATGTGACTAGAGAGTAGTTTCCAATTTCAGAGGGAATCACACTCCTCAGCCTTAGCATATCATTTACAAGAGTACTGAAGGGAAGAATCCATCCAATAGTTGAGCCAAACATACAAAAGAAACAATGTAGATTTCAGCTTGGCCGTGAAGGGCAGGCTAGCTCTTCTCCATGGCGCAGTTACTGAAGGATGCATCTGGGAGTATGATAACCCAGTAATATGTGTTTTGTAGATTTGGAGAAAGAATATGAGGTGCTGCAGGAATAATAGGTAACAGGTCTGTTCTTGTGTGCTATCTGTTCCCTATAAGAATGTAGTGAGAGCTGTGTTCGAAAACTTGCCGTTAAATCAAGTTCCTTTAATGTGTGTGTTGGGAGTTCATCAATGCCTTGCTACTACTCCTGTTTGGATTTTCATGGACAGAATATCAAGGCACAGCTGAGGGTTTCCAGCTGAGGAGGAGCAACTGTCCTTAGTATAGTAGTTCAAGAATCATGTGATCTTGGTCACGACAGAAAAAAGGGATCATGAGGTCAATAAGAGGACCACATCGGCGGCAGCTATTCTGTAGACACTGCACAGGTCCTTAATGGTGAGGCAGGAGCTGCCCTGTCTTTGTCTATGATCATGAGCTGGGGGTAATGACCAAAAGGAAAAAAATGTGAGTTAAGTTGCACAAAAGAAGTTTCGTTGCAGCGTGGCTGGGCTGATACTCCGTGATAGCGTAAGGACGCTCAGCGATTCGAAAAAGCCTCAGAATGGAGTTGCTACTCACCTGAATTAAGAGGAGCCATTTGAGGTGGATTGAGCATGCGATAAGGATGCCCTACCAGGCAACTCCTACAGAGCTGCTCTGGGCACATCTCGTAAGAAACCCCCATCATTATTACATTTTCTACACTTCTGACTTTGTACATTTAGTGTTTTACAGTAGAAAGATGATATTTAATAAAAATGTAATTTTTCAAGCCAAAAAAATGTAATACTTTTTACATGTTTTTTTGAGAAAAAATGTAATCCTAAGGAGGTTGAACTAGCAACAATTATTTTATCACCGATTCTTGGACCCAATTTTCTTGCGTTAAGAATGCATTTCCTGGTTGCTTTTTTTACTCAACACCTCCATTTTGGGTGGAATTATGACAACCCAAAGGCCCCCTGCTCCAATCTATAATCTGCTTACAATCCTACTTTTGTTTCTGCAATTCTGTTTCTTCAGTGGTTATGTTCTGCCATGGCTTGTACCAACAGAAAAATTCTGCTCAAATAATAAAATAGTGAATTGACACTGCTAAAGTGGCCCGAGTATGTCAGTGTACTTGTCCTGTGATGAACTGGTACCTGCTTTGCACCCAAAGCTTGCCGCCATAGGCTCCAGCTGTCCCACAACCTACCTTGGATAAATGGGTTAGGAAGATAGATGGATTATTATCATCATCATCAGTACTGGGCCTACAGCAAAAATCATTAAATAAATATATTAATATTTGTTGTAGCATTTGTTCCACTTTGATGCAGGGTCAGCTTTTTGGCTCATCACTTTCTAAACGGTCTGATCCAGAACATCTTTAATTGTCAAAAGATAAATAATAGCCAGTAATTACCAAAACACAATTAATATTTTTTCACTACTCACTTGGCTCAAGTATTATTTGTTAAATTATGCACATAATTATTACAAATTTCTGAAAATAAAAAAATAAAAAAAGTAATTTTTAAAGTGCAGAATTATTTTTTCCTAACTTAACTACAGAAGCTACTTCATTATCCTTTCAGTTCAGCACTGGAGCATTTCCATCAGTGACAGCACATATAACACAAGTGGAAATATAAAACATGTTATTTTCCAATGTACAAGATTAAAGTTGGCAAGAAAGAAAAATCGGAATTGTGCTCCCTTCGATTTTCTCGTATACTGAAACAGAGGAAAAGTTCATTAGAACCACTTCCAGTTGTGCAATATTTCTCAAATATCATATCTCTTTGTTTCTCATCATAATTAATTGATAATATCAATACATAATCATTTGTCTCTATTTATAATCAAACTTTCTATTAAAATTATATTTTTGTACTTGGGAGGTGCAAAGTAAAGAGAGTTATAGTCACCTAAAAACATAGAATAAATTGTTAGTATTATATAATATTTGCTGCAATAAATTGCTATAGGTAAAACTGCATTTAATTACATTTAATTATGATAATGATGACGGAAATAAAAAAAAACTAAATGTATTATCAGGAACACGACAGGGACGTAGCAGCTTATTGTTCCCATTACTTCTTTATATTTGCATGGCATGTTCAATGTTTACACATTATTGTTAAAACTAATGATGCATACATTAAAATAAAATTAATAATAGTTATTGAAATAATATGCATTACATTGAATACAGTTTTTAATATCATGTACACATTTACATTTCCATGATACAAAAATTTCCCTGCAGTGGGCTGGCACCCTGCCCTGGGATTGTTTCCTGCCTTGTGCCCTGTGTTGGCTAGGACTGGCTCCAGCAGACCCCCGTGACCCTGTAGTTAGGATATAGTGGGTTGGAAAATGGATGGATGATACAAAAACTTAGGAAGGTTGTTTAAATAAAATACAACTTCTGGTTGAGTAATTTTTCTTGAATTTCATTATCTGTTTGCTTTTTATCATTATGAATATCTATACAAAATTTGAATCATTTATCTGTAATTATAAGTATAGTTTACTTGAAAATTCGCAAAAGTATTCAGTTAAAGTACTACTTCCAGTTGTCGGAAGTGGCCCAAAAGTTGTTAGGATTCCTTATTTTTGATTTAATGTAAGTGTAAAAACTCTCACTGACCTAGGTAAGTTATTATGTTTACACACAGACAATTTCAAAAGTGGTATTTTCAGACTCAGGAAGGTCTAAAACGTCAAGATTCATCAAAATCTCAAGGTTGAATTTTTTTCATGATTCCTATACTTTCTCTATACTATGTACATGAAGAAGTATAAAAGCATGTGTAGGGCTGAGACAGCACTCAGGTAAGCTGCATGTCAAGCTGTATCTCCTTCATGAGACAATCAAGTCATTGACACCATTCTAAAACACAAAATTTCTTTATTGCATCATAGTATGTAATCTTATTCTCTTTTTGGGTCCTGATCACATTCTAACTACGGGGTTGTAGTTGCGGTGCACTGTGAGGCACAGATAATCGTGAGTAGACCCGCAAGATGCATTTTGATGGCAGGTGGAAAAGTGATCGTTCTTACCTTATATATGGATACAATCTATATATAAAACTAAAGCTACAGAAGGTCTTTAAAAATTACAGTCATTGCATGTTGTATGTAATGTATAAAGACTACTTTATCAAAAAAGATAAAGCAAGACACGTATGTCAAAGAATGTGGTTAACCAAGAAAAGAACAGTTTATTAAGGTGGGAGGTTCAAAACAGGACAGAAGTAAGGATAGTGCTGGACACCGGTTAAAGAATAATCTTTTCAAGGCTTCCGTACATAATCAGACAGAGTGGAAAATACACAACTGAGCAAATAAGGTTCTTTTCCTGGTTTTTCATACACCAATAATGCTCATTGTCCACAAATTGTTTGGGATAGTTCTGGGACTTATGATGATTTTTGGAATTTAATTTATTCAGTAGAGTACTCAAAACCTCAGGTGTTTAAATGGGATCAGTAGGATACAACGATCATGCTGTGTTGCCTCAGTTATGTCTGAAATTTTTTTTTTTTTTTGCACATTTTGAACATGCCTGTGAACCTGACATTTAGTCTGCTAGAAAATGTTTGAGCATAAAACCAGTATTAAAACTTGCTCAATACAGCACCCCTTTTCAATTCAAATTTTATTGTCCCAAGAGGGAAATTTGGGTTGTCAACAGAGGCCGCAATGTAACATTAAAAACACACCAACAACCATCACAACAAGGCTGGCAGTGTGGAACATTGGTTAAGGCTTTGCATTTCAAGCTTGATGTTATGGGTTCATATCCCACTACTGACACTATGTGACCCTGAGCAAGTAACTTTCCAAGCCTGTGCTTCAATTGGAAAAGCAAAAAAAAAATTGAATTGTAACCAATTGTACTTGAAATGAGTCAACTGGGATAAAGGTGTCAACCAATAAAGTAAATGAAAATATAAAAAAAAAAAAAATCAAATATAAACTTAATATAAGTAACTAAATGTAACAGTGAGCATAATACTTATACTGTAATAGATTACATATATTACATATAATATTAAGAGTTCACTGATGACTGACGCAAATGATAACTGTTCTTCCCATGATTTAAGTCTGTATGTAAAGGTGAACTTATTTAGAAGATTAATAGCAATTACTATTATTAAGAGTATTTGATCTGGCTGCTTTTTATCCTTGGGTTATTGAACCAGTGACTTCATGACAACAACTGGAATTGATTGAGAATATAGAGGAGGAGTCCTTTCTGAGAGAATATACTGTGCTTTCTATAATACTTATTAAACAGGACTGTCAGATTTGATTGTTGAGACTTTGTGAATTTTTTTTGCTCCAATCAATAATTTGACTTATTCTGTTTTTGTTGTTGATATTAAGACTTTCAAAACATGCTGGTTGAACAAAGACAAACTCAAAACAAGATTTTAAAAGCCTGACATACTGGTAGGACTCACATAAAAACGACTTGGCTTCCTTAGACAGTGGAGATGCTGCTGTTCTTTTTTGCAGATGATTTCAGATGATTTTTTTTTATTAAAAGTCAGTTTTGAATCTATGATTGTGCCCAGATATTTATAATTGTCAACCATCTCCACTGTCTGTTCTTTGTGTCCTGTGAGTAAATGGCATTTCTTCTAAAATTAATTAACTAAATAATCAATTTGTACAATGTTTGTTTTTGTGTAGAAAATACTCCTCACACTAGTTTACAAAATTGTGTACCTCTGGTCCATAACTTTTTCATTCCCATTAAGAAGGCTTACAATCACTGAGTCATGAGCAAATTTTATGACAGACTTGTTTACAAAGTTACTGAGAGACTATTAGCGTAAGAATGTACAAAGGAGTTGAAAGGACACAGCTCTGAGGAGACCCTTTGGATGAGGACAGCATGTCAGAAAGACAACTATTTATTTTTCACTTTGAGTCCTGTCTGTTAAAATGTAAATCAGCCACCATAACAAACTGAAGTTTAATTTAAAATCTTTTATTAGCCTCTCTGCAGGAAGGTAGGGATGGATGGTATTAAATGCTGATGAGATGAAGTCAATAAACGGGAGCCTCATTAGTTAATTCTCCAAGCCTTTTATTTTTATTTAAAGTGTACAAAATTTAAATTTCTTTGAAATTGTCAAGCTCTCTTTGTTTGAATTTGAAGATCTTTTGTGACAGAAGGAAGAATATAGAATTTTTAAATCAAACACAAGAAGATTTGTCTTTTTGAACCATGAAAAGAATACTTAATCTAATATCAATCATAGATACAGTATTTGTGTTTTAGAGAAAATACAAAGATAAAGATTGGGAGCAGGTGCTGATTGCTAGCACATTGCCACATCCACCAAACTAAAATATTCCATATACTGCCTTTGCTTTGAAAAGGATCTTTAATTAAAACTAGGGTCCCCAGTTTTTGTTACCACATTTTCCTTTATTGGGTCAATTATATCTCAGGTGGCTACCTTTGAACCCAAGGGCTTCTAGTGACCTTTTTTTTTTATGGCACAAGCTTCCAACACCATCACAGAAGCAAAGAACCCATCAGAAAATCTGATTCCTAGAAAAGTCCTCTACTCCCAAATATGCCAGAGGATCCAGGGTGGCCAAAAGAAGCACTTAAAAGAATACTCCACAGAATGTTTTTTTTTTTCTGTTTATTTTTAAAAATATGTTTCCTACCCTAAGTATATTGTAGGCTGGGCCAAGAAAAAATTCTTATGTTTTCATGTACAATGGAGAGAAATCCCATAAAGCTGTAGTTTGCCGTTTATGATGTGTTTATTTTTCTGGAAGTACATATTTAACAATATTTTTGGAAAAATGCATAGCTTGTACAGATTAAGGACAGAACTAGATAACTGACATGTGGATTATGCAACATGAATGAGGTGATTTTTTTTTTTTTACTGTTTTCCATGGATATTTTTCACATTTATTATTGTTCAGCATTGGTCATTATTGGCTTGTATTATGTCGTAAATGTTTTTCACTCTATTCTGCATAAAAATATTTTATGTATATAATAATCGGTAATAAAAATGACTAATGGAGGCATGGTTACACAGCTTAGTGCAACTGCCTCACACAGCTTCAAAGAGTAGCCTCATCTGTTGTCTATGCAGAGTTGCAGTAGTGCACACTCTCATTTTATTAGCAGCCATGGGTTTTCTCTGGTTGTTCCACTTTTTTTTCCAAGAACATTTAGGTTAGGCAGACTGGAAATTCCAAAGTTTGGGTGTGTTAGTGAGTGTGCCACGTGATGAACTTGTCAATCTAGAAAAAATTTCACTTAACACAGCAGAGTAGTCTTTGATATACATGTCCCTGACTTTATAAGCCTGTCCAATCATATTCACTGCTAGCTTATTTTCAGGCTCTAGGAAACACACTGGAGTCAACAAAGGTCATTATCCTTTATATTATCCATTATGATTTAATATTAAATTAATCCATGAAGTGAATAATTCAGACTACCCTAAGGGCATTTTCAGGACGTGCTTAATATTAGTCAGCCATTCAGATAATATATACTTTTCATCACTACACACAAACATGTAAGCAGTTCAGTATCATTTAAGTATAAATATATTATCATAACTCAAAGTAGACAATGACCTCATACAATGACAGATTCAAATATAATGCATTTAAGTCTGTTAATTTCCTTTTAGACTCTCTTTAATTGATTTTTTTAATAAACTACATTAATGTTTAGCATTTCTTTTATAATAACACATTCAAATATGCATCCAAATTTTACTCACATGGATATGAAAAAATATTTCACAAAAATGATTTTAACATAAAGAAAACAACGCTGTAGGAGTTAGTTTGACAGAGCTTTGTCTGCAACGCCACCTGCTGGTCCAAACTTTACTATATTCAAATATGAAACAGAATCATCAAAGCAGCAACAGCGTTTTACTGAACTGCAAGCACAAAGCCCTCCAACTCCTTTTAATTTAGTGCAATTTGTTTTCACTTACTTGAACAATACCAACCTTTTTTAACCAATGAAACTGCATTCCAGACTGAATTAAGTGTTTTTATTTAATAATAAAAAAAAAAGATTTCACAAAATAATTTAGGATGAATGTTCATCACATTACTAGTGCAATCATTTTCTACCCTAAATATAATTTACTATAATATAAATTTGACTCCAGTGCTAAATTGTACTTGGCTATCAAAAACAACAGGGAGAATGTTTGTAGGAAGACAAAACAACAAACTATCATGTGGAAAAAAAAGTAACTTTTACAAGTTACATGTTCATCAGACTAATTAAAGCCTATTTGAGATCCAAACAAATTATGTTAATTGCTTATATATGGCATTCCTCTCCAATGCTTCCTGGGTCACTTTAGTTAGAGGGCTAGGGTTCTGACAATATGATGCAGTCATCATTATGGTTATAGAGCTCTCTGCTATACTTTCCTGACCTTATTCCTCCAAGTTCACAGTGATGGTGGGCTGCCTTTAATCCCCACAAAGACAGAGCCTCCCAAGTAAATAAAGCTTTGTTCCTAAGAAAAAGGCTCACTCTAGCATAATGGTTAGGAATGAGTAAATCATTATTAATCTTTAAGGCCTAGCCATAAAATTGGGTTACTTTAGCTTTGAATGAAAGTATCATGTAGACATTTCAAAGTCTTGGCCAAGATAGAAATCAACAGTTCTTGACTCCAGACTTGGCGCCAACTAATAAACAAACAGTATATGTCAAGGGCTCGAGAATCCCCATATCCTCCACTTAATGGCTTTAGCGAGAGGATTTTATTGCTTGCTTTTCTTTCTCACAAGTCATCATTATCTCAAGTCATTCCTTGATTCAATGTCAATTTCAGAACTGTAAACTTGCAACAAAGGCTTTTTTTGTAATCCCAGCTTTATGGTTTGTTATCAACATGAAAGGTAATAGTGCTTGAATCCTTCATTAGCCTTTTCTGTGGCTGAGTACACGCTATATGATTTCAGCAAGAAATATCACATTCTTAAACAGTTAATAATCATTTATTACAAATATGCCCTCAGGGTTACTCTTCTCCAGTTTGAACTAATTTAAAAAATGTATCTATTCTTTCACCACTCTTATAGCATGTACTCTACATGCAAGTAAAGAAAAAGAAATTATACATATTCATTTTTATTTCAAGAAAAAAAAAATCACTGGTCATCTGTGTCTAACGACATCTTCATTAAAAATCTGTCACAATTGTAAAATGCTGTTTTTTAAAAAACACTGTCTGAAAAATAGATGCCACATTAGTATGTACCTGTATGAAACAGCAGATACCCAAAGTAACACTAAAAATTCAGCAAAAAAAAATTCAATTATGTAGCTATAAACACAATTTCATGTAAATATTCAATTGAGAAATCACATTAAAATAATTCAGTTTTGCTTTAAATAATTAAAGAAATGACTGAAAATGTAAAATGAACAGATTAATTTTATCTTGTAAAAAGTAATACCTATAAAACACACTAAAGGATAAGTCCATAAATGTTCATTTATATAGTTCTTTTAGAACCTTACTGATAAACTTTCAATTTTTTAACCACCACTCATGTTATTTATATCTCTATCTTTGAAAGGGCAGTTGATATCATGAGCACATAACCAACAACAATAAGTTCACAAGTTGATCACAAATACAGTGCCCATTTGTTTGTTTAAATATTAATCTTAAACATTTATTAGTTTATACATTTCCTTAAGTGCATCATCAAATATACTTGCCAATAATATTTAACAGGTGACTGTAAAAGAAAAAAAAATACACAATACACATACCCTAAGAAATATTTCTTATTGAGTATAATAAAATAATTACCAAAAAATTAAAGAAAATTATGAACAAAAAAGGAGGTAACTTTCTGTGAGTGCATGGAGTATACTGTACATATTCAAATCTGAATAAGTTCTGGTAAAGTTAACATTTAAAACAAGGTCTACAAGCCAAGCTCCTAAGCCTTCTGATGACTAAAGCTAACAAACTATATATACTGTGCAAACGGTTTCAAAGACTGATTACAAATGTTTCTGTAACCATAAAGTTATTTTATCCATCCATCCATTATCCAACCAGCTATATCCTAACTACAGTGTCACGGGGGTCTGCTGGAGCCAATCCCAGCCAACACAGGGCGCAAGGCAGGGAACAAACCTTGGGCAGGGTGCCAGCCCACCGCAGGGCACACACATACACTAGGGACAATTTAGGATTGCCAATGCACCTAACCTGCATGTTTTTGGACTGTGGGAGGAAACCGGAGCACCCAGAGGAAACCCACGCAGACACGGGGAGAACATGCAAACTCAGGGAGTACCTGGGAAGCCAAACCAGGTCTCCTAACTGCGAGGCAGCAGCTGTACCCACTGCGCCTCCGTGCTGCCCAAAGTTATTTTATCCTATAGAAAAAAATGTAATCTTCCATTTGAAACACAAAATATATCATTAGCATATTACCACGTTTTATTAATGTCAAAGATTTCTCACAATTTGTGAAACATAGCATTTACAGATGAGTGGCACATATGTTAAACTTGCAATTTTTTTTGCGTATTCTAAGCAATAGCTGACAGATGACGCAGCATTCACTACAGAAAAAAAAGGTTTTGAAGATCCAACAACCCATTCAGATGTGATTATGACTGTCAGCATGTACATGTACAGCATCAAATGACATGCAACGTTCATTCACTTTTAAGCTTTTTACGTCACTTTTCACTTTTTAAGTAGTCCATAATTTTTGCAATTATGCTGTGTTCACATACTTTGGAAATACAAGCTGCCTATAGGGAAATTTCAAAGTGGTATCTTCCAGTGTGAAAACTTGTAGGAAACATTGTTACCCAAATTAACAAAGCTATTATATAACATAGGTTTTTTCCCACCAAACAAAACAAGTATTTTTTAAGGAACTCGTGCCAAAAAAACTTTTTCAGTTTAGAAATATTGTGGAAAAATGCATTGGTTTCTTATGTTGCAGGATCTTAAAAAGGTAAGTCATACATGTCCAATTAACTGAGTGTAATTACTCATAGTTAATTCAGATCACGGTGCCAAGGATCAAAACAACAATTAAAAACCATCACTATAACACTCCAGTTCTTGCCTCATTTCACTGACTCACAAATAAGCTTAGACTCAATTTTAAATTTCTCTTCTGATAAAGAAAGTTACAGTGCTTACTGTTAAGCATACAATCATGTTTGGCTCCATTTGGAACCAACCATTTGGTACAGCTGTAAACATCATTGAAATTGAGGCTCTGTGGGACTGGTGTGGGTCACAAGTACACATATTGTAATTGCTGGTATTGTGTAGCACACACCGATGTGCAAGTCTTGGCAGCCTTTTTCAGGATGCTATGTAGCACTTTCGAACTGCCACTCACTTCCCTTCCTGCCCTACCAGTTTTCAAGTGCCTCACAGTTAAAACTGAAACTGCATGAAGAAACCACTCGTCATTAAAATATAGGCGCTTCATGGTAATCAACTGATACTTCACGAGGGACTACCCATCTTTCACATGTTGATGCTTCGCAGTGTTCATTACATCATGGGAAAAACTCATCATTCATCTGTTGATTCTTTGCAATGATTGATACTTCTCAGGGGAAAGCTTGTGCAGTGGGATTTAAGATATCTATTATTCACAGCTGCTCATCAGAAAAAAAAAAGAAAATTAGAAGGAGCATTGGCTATAAATATGAAAGGCTTCAAATTGGTCGGCCGTAAATCAGTGCATGACTGTACTGCATTAGATTCTAACTTCTTAGCCACTACACCTCACTAAGTGCCTAAGAAGAATATCAACCCATAAATCTATTTTCTGAACACTTTTAATTTAAATTCTGGGTCATGGTAGTCCAGAGGATATCCTGGCTATAAAATAAGAAAAAAAGCACATTTTAAACTAGAGAGACAACTACTTAAAAAAACGAAAACACGCAAATTATACGTCTACCAACTTTCAAGGTCTAGTTCATGTTCAAAGAGAGCCAGTGTCAATCCCAGTGGTGTTAGGATCTAACATGCATGTCTTTGGGATGCCAGAAGAAAACAAATGCCCACAGAAGAAACCAAGCCAAGGGAATGGGGTTCACCGGAAGCAGTATTCGATAATGTTATAAAGACCATTCACAGTTGATTCATGCACTGTTGATTTAAAATTATATAAATCAAAATGCTATTTTGGAATCAAAGCCTAACATACCACTGGCTTATCATAAATAGGCCTTGTCTGTCATTAAGAAACATTAAAAATTCCGGAGGCCATCCTCAGCCATTCTATTTCTACCATTGCAACTCAACAGGTGCTAAAGAAATCATTTTTCATTCGGTTTCAACATGGTTGAACTCTATTACATGTATCAACAACATGCTGGTGTATGATGGTGTTGGTTTTTTCAAAAACAAGGTTTTACCTAAAAAATAAATTAATGTCATCAGTTTATTTCAGATTTACTGTCATGAGTAGACAGTACAATTGAAATTTCCAATCGGCACATTTGAACAACACGCAACAGATCACGATTGTCCTTGTCCAGCACCCTGAATCTTGCTCCGTTAGTTATGTATAACATCCATCCATCCATTTTGTAAATCTTCTTATAATATAACATGACAAAATAGTAGGTAGAGATAAGAGAAACAGCAGAGTTTTCTTTCTCATGAATTTTTGTGAAACTAATGCAAAATTCACTTAAAGGGGTGTTGTAGAGTTTTAAAAGATTTTTGGGGGATTGAAAGAAAGGAAGGAACTTTGCTTCTTAAGAGATGGCAAAACCATTCACAGCTTTAAGATCTATAAGTTTCATAGAAAAATGTCTATATGAAAAACTAGCAAAAACTGTCTTTAGGAAATTCAACATTGCTAAACAAACCTCAAAATGACATTCTCTTAGACAAAAGCTATAATCCGTCAATACAATAAAATTTCTATCCAAATTAGTTGAGGAGAAAATGCTTTATCTGCAGTCTTAGATCAAATCCCACCTGGCCCAGTACAAAACTTTGTGTGTACTAATAGTGGTGTCATCCTATTAGCCCCAGCACACTCCTGCTGCCCAATGAGAAGTTCCCACGGTGGCACTGTTTTTTGGAATGGTCCCCCTACACTACAACCACTCTTGATAGGCCATATAGGTTATTTGTTTGTTTTTTTTTTTTTTGCCCCCCCCACCCCATGGCAACACACATGCAAAATTTTGTGAAGATCAGTTCAAGCATTTTCACATAATTGGAGAACAAACCACCATCAAACAATATTACTTACACAGACATAACACGTACAGTATTTCATTATGTTTCAATTAAAAACTTATATGTTTGTGAGTTGATCAGGGTCCTTTATTAAAGGAACAAACAGTCTTATCAAGGACTATTAACCATCAGCTTGTGTCTGTGTATCAGTCGTTCTTCTGTCGTACCTTGTGTTTTCCATTACATTTTGTATTCTGTACGAGATGATGACACATTATCTTTCTCATCAAAACTAAAAACTACCGATTTTTGAAAGGGTCAGTTCAAACTCATGGTAAACAACTGAGCAACAAAAAATAATGCAGAGATGGGAAAACAAAACCAATGACAATTATTCTGCTCTGCCAACAGAAAATAAAGTTGTGATGTGGTTTAATATAGGCATACAGATACATTACACATTCTATGATAATATTAAGGCAGCCCTGGATTAACCATTGAGCAAAATTAACATGTGCTTAGGGCACTAAAGGGAAAGGGGGTTCCACAGGGTTTTAACAAAAGTAGGAGAAAGCAAAGCATAAATAAAATTTCAAGTAAGCAACAATTAAGCCTTAACTCTTTGAGGGCTGAATATTTTTTCCAAAAAACTCAGTTTTCTGAAAAGCACACAAAGCAATGATTCCAACATAAAACATCTGTTGCGATGTGATGAGGCTGCTGTTGGCACATGTTTGGCAGCTTTGAATGCACGGTGGGCTGGCTGTCTTCGCACAGCCGGTGGGTAGCGGTGCCAGTCACAGTGTGACGCAATATGGGTTGTACCTCATGTCATCATAAGTGGTGGTCCTCCCAGGTGAATACTGCTGTAGGTGTATCAGCTACACAAACGATCAACTGGGGACTGATCACCTGATGCTGGTCCCTCACTTTCATTTTTGGTGTCCATCTCCTGATCACTTGCATCAAATTCCAAGTCCAACAATTCAGAGTCTGATTCAGTGATAATATGTAAAATGTCCGTGGAGTATTCAGTTTCTCGCCAAATATTGATGCCATTTTAGAGGTTCTTTGCTCTTCGCTACTCATGTAGGGAGTCGAGGTTAAATCAACAACGCTCTTAACTATCCTTCTAGCAAAGTGAGTCAAAAGTAAAATGTAAGGTTGAGTTTTGTTGCAGTTTACAGCTGATTACTGCCCTCTAAGAATTTTGACAAAAGTCGACATCAGCCCTGAAAGAGTTAATTTTTATCATTTTGATTTACATATACTGAAATGCTGTACATCTTCAAAGTTAAAAAAACAATGGAATGGAAGAGGTTTTGTATTTGTAGTACAAATAATATTCCTTCATTAAAATATCCTTTAAAAAAATTGCCCAACATCATCGACTTTTGTAGAAAAACGGCTTTGAATTTGAAAAGAATACTCTTGAGAATGCTTCATTTCAGTAGTGTAACAACTGTGGAAGCATTCTTTAGTAGTCTGGATTGTAGAGCTTGGTTTCATTTCCTCTGCTGAGGCACTATTCAGACAATGTAGATGTATATTTGGTTTGGTTTGTCTTTATATACAGTACTGTAATTTTTCTAAATGTTCACAAAGATGTTTTGAAAGATGATGTTAAAGTCTAACAGGCATGCTTGCTTTTGTTCAGAAACCAAAAGAATTAAGAAGAATACCTCTTTGAATACTTATTTTGTATTGTCAATTTTGTTTTTTGTTTTTTTACCTTACAGTCTATATGATTATACTTGAATTAAGGTTAAAAGATCCAAGAGTAACAAAAAGTACATTTGTATTTAACATGCTTTTGTAGGCTTTATTAATATTTTTGATCACAGTGCATTTGCAAAGCATGGAGCACTTATGATTTCTGTACTAACACAATGTAAACGATTTTCTGTGTGTACAAATTGACATTGTCACGTTACTTAAGAACCCCACACCCTTTTCCCTCCTCCAGCAACCTCCGCTCTATTTGCGTTCCTGTTCCTTGGTTGCAAAAGACGTAAAGTCAGTGCCCAATTATATTTTATATAAGTCAAGGCATGGTTAGTCTATTTGTGTTTCACAATACCAGTAACTGAATGTACTAAATGTTGCACTGTAAAGGTCTTTAATTGCTCCCTCTTCAAGGTAGATCAAGTGTGTAGAGCTGCCCAATCTGATTAGTTTATAGAGGTGTGGGTCAAGTGCTGCAACAGGGATCCTGTGGCCAAAGAATTTGATAAAGGTTTAAACTAAATAGGTTTCTTTTCTATCTTTACAGGTTTAGCAAAAATATAACACATGATATGGAGCCCTAATACAGTACCTGCAGTATTTTTCGTTTTGCCTCTGTTTTAGGAATTGTTTGTCAATTGGTTAATGCTTAACAAAAAGAAAACACGAAGAAGTCAAAGTTTTGTTAAAACTGTCACATCTATGAAACATCATTCACAAATCTGCAGCTTCTCTTAATCCCAACAATTATGCTAAATTATCCCTTTTGTAGTACATTATATTTATAGATGGAACTCAATGTGTGATGTCTCCATATGCTATGTATAACAATAATTATCACTTTATATAGCACCTTTCACACATTTAGATGTAACTCAATATGCTTTCCAAGACTCAAAAAATTAATGTATTAAAATAAAACCAAACAATATATACAATTAAATGAAATCAAATAAATAACAAAATTAGTATGTGGGGAAAAAACAATAGTGAAGTAAAAAAAAAAACTCATAAAAGCAAATCAAGTTGTGTTCTTTTTGTTTATTTAACAGAATCGACTGCCCTCATTCAAGATGGTGATATATCTAGGTTTCAGCATAGGCTCCAGCTGGCACTAAGAGATGCCAAGAAATATGCAGGATCCAGTTCCGCTATAAGTCAGGAAAGGAATCGTTTCCATATTGTATGAAAATCCTCTGAAGCTAATCATTAAAATGCATAACTTCAGCCTGTTTTAGAATAGTAACTGACTAGACAACTGTTCCATCCTCATCTTAAAAAGGTGTGAACTATGCTATGTAAACTAACAGTGAATAGTCAGAGTGAGTGAAAACTAAAAAGTTAAAAAAGCTAACTAAAAGTAAACAGAACTTCTAAGATAATCAGTAAAAAGAACAAAACTATGAGCAGAATATAGATTATCATTTGGGAGTCTGCACCTTCTAATATCTCATATTCAACTGTGCCTTTGAGTTTCATGAATTAAAATTTAGCTTTTGCCATATTTGTATAACATTATACCCTTGAAATAATTCTATCCAGTATCAACTTAAAAGTAACTGGAAACTGAACTTCAGAACACTCCTTACCTAAAGTAGTATGAGAAAGCATGTGTACCCAGTGAAAAAATGTTTCATATTTTACATTTGCAGCTATTCTTATCAACAGGAAAAAAACAGCTTTTATAGTAAAACCTAGTAAAGTACAACTTTTAATGAAACATTCTTACGTTGGATCACAATTTAGTAGTTGCAAAACAATTCAAATTCAATCACTCCAATCTACAAAGGATTAAAATCAAAGGACCTACAAGCATCTCTTGCTACAAGCAACATAATCATTGTACAGGGGTTAGCGTTCAGAAAAAGATTATCTATGCAATAGGTCAGAAAGGAGATTGTCTCTTCTTAAACCAAAAAGCTCTTTGAATACTGGTCAAAAAGCTTGGTTTCACTTGGCCAAAAAAGTTTTTTTCTAAAACTGAACATTTTCATTCTCATACTGCCTACCTCAGAAAAGGCCTGAACACATTTTTCAATGCCCCCAACTAGCACAGGCCAGTGCCTCATGACAAAACACAATCAAGAGGAAATTATGTTTTTGCTGGTCAACCCTTACAACATTTTCCACATTTTTAAATGATTCACTGAGTCATTCTCAGAAAAACTTTATTGTCACACAATTAACTTCTGTACCCTGAAACGATGATTAGATCAAACCTTAAATTATGTTGCAATGATTGCAACAAGCAGTTTTGGGCATTACTTATTACTTAATGATCATGTTCACTCTCATCAATTATTACTAACCTAAAAAAATCTTCAGCTCATAATACTAGTTCAAATGAGAAAAGTTCAGATCTACAGAAAGCAATGAAAGGATTTATAAGAGGCAGCATTGTTATATTTGCTTCCAATATGGTTGGAATCCCATCTCTTAATTTTGGAGCTTATACAAAATAGCACACTTGGTTGTCAAACTGAGATCAAAACATTTTATTACACATGTTTATAAAACATAAAATAATCTCCTCTTTAAAGGACTGTACTTCAGACCAGTGTCATGATATAACCCACGTGTTTGTGGTCTACTGTGGATTATATTCTTTTCCTTATAAATGAGCCACCACCTGTGCTGAACCGTTAAACACATCTGAAAACCCTTTTTGCCACAAAATTAACTGGTTCAAAATTGTAGCGGAGCTGGTGTCTGAGGGTAGGCAGATGGTCGGGAATGGAATGGCCCAGAGAGAAGCATATGTACGGTGGTTTGGGTTGCTCCCTGCTGAACAATGCAGGGATAACCAAACATTCCGAGAGGTCCCATGGACACCTAGGGACAGGACCAGTAGTAGTGAAGCAGGGCTTGTGAGCCGCCCACAGACGGCGACGGAAGCTATAGGGCACGAGTTGATAAACAGTCGACTGTGCATGTCAGCGGATGTCTCCTGATGCTGAGAAGACCTGAGAAGGATAAGCAGAGGAGACTTTAGTATAGAATGTGGCATCAGAGGACCATACTGTTTGTTTTTAAAAGGCTGATTTTTGAGTGGGATTTTAACCTTGTTTTGATTTGATCTAGTTATTCAATTTTTTTTTAACTTCCACAACAACATTGATTTTGTGGATTATTTATTTACTGTTAAAGAGCACTGCACTCTTTGATTTGGACACTTTGTTTTGCTTTGTAAATAAAGCACTGAAGCACTTTGCACCACCATCCACTAGAGGCATGACTCAAACTCTAGTCCAAATCTGTAAATTACAATTCAAAGGCTTCACCAGATTTCAATCTAGTTAGCTAATTTGACAACTAGGTTTTGCAGGTTTGGTATATTGTGGAAATTTAGTTTGAACACAGAGTAAAATGTCACATAGAGACTCTTATTTTTGGTAAGAATGCACCGCTTATCTGTGCTCTAAATGAAGGACACACATGTTTAGTAACAAATGTCAAGTATTAACATTATTTCGTGGGAGCTTGGAACATGTACATGCCACAAGTTACCTTCTCTTTATCTTTTAATTTTCAGTTTCTTCTTCTATTACATGTACATTTATTCTACTTTGAAGAGGGCAGACACACATATATACGTATATACATTGTGGAAAGCATACCCCGGACACTGACAGCAGAAAGTCCAAAACACACTCCTTTATTTCTGTTGAGCACCACAATGCCTTTCTCCAACAAGTCTCTTTCTTTCTCTTTGTCTTTCTCTTCTTCTTCTGACCTCCACTCCCCTCCTCACAAGCTCCATCTCCTTCCTCCCAACTCCAGCTCGTCTACTGGAGGGAGGCGGCCCCTTTTATCATAACCCGGATGAGCCCTAGGTGCTCCACCTGGTGACACTTCCTGGTGTGGCAGAAGTGTCAGGAGAGCACCTGGAAGCACTCCAGGTGCCCCTGGGATTGCTTCTCGCAGCACTTCCTGGTGTGGCAGAAGTACTGCCATCCAGGATTCCCTAACTGTCCGGGCGCCCCTGGCAGTGGCCACGTCCTCCCGTAGTGGTGAGTGTCCCAGCTCTGTTCCCATGGCCCCCAAGCAGACCCGGGCGGCTGCCCTCTCATGGCCCAGGGAAGGTATCGTCCATCTCGGGGACTGTCCAGGCGCCCCGGCTGGGTAGTGACCCCAGTCATCAGGGACAACATACATATATACATTCATACATATATACACATATGCATATACATATACATATTGTAAGCTGGAGGGGCGATTGCACCTCAAGAGGACACAGACGCCCCTGGGAAAACCCCTGAAACGCAGTCTACCTTCACATTGTGCCTTACCCTTCTCACTTGCGCTATAACGCGTAATAAAGCCCTTGCGTGGTACTCCGTTTACTTAAAAGCCTTGTGCAGCACCTGTCAGTTTTGGAATTGATTGTTTTGCTTTTATCTTTCTCTCTCTCTCTGACATTCTCTGCTCCTAGCAGAACTGTCATCTCTGACTTGTCATGGAGCACGTTTAAGCTTTTGAAAAAGAAACAAATGTTTGTTTGCAGTTTTGAATAAAATTCCTGCTTTCTACAACCTCCTGTGTGTCTGTGCAAATCTGTGACCCAAGTGTGACCAGGAGTGGTTGCACAGATGGATGCCGCCGAAGACTTATTTCAAATGGCTAAAAGTTTTGCACTTAACGGCTGGAAACTAAACGTGGATGGCCCAATCCGTGCGAAAACTCAAGATTTGATACATAAAGTGCACTGCTGGTTTGAAGGAGGCGTGATGGAAAAAGTTGTCATGAATATATTACAGACCAGGATACCTGCAGTTCTTCGAGATGAATTTCTGCGTCATGATACACGCACACATATATATATAAATATATATATATATATATATATAAATATATATATATAAATAAATATATATATATATATATATATATATATATATATATATATAAATATATATATATATAAATAAATATATATATATATATATATATTTATTTATATATTTATATATATATATATATATATATATATATATATATATATATATATATATATATATATATATATATATATATATATATATATATATATATATATATATATATATATATATATATATATATATATATATATATAATATATATATATATATATATATATATATATATATATATATATATATATATATATATATATATATATATATATATATATATATATATATATATACACACACACACTAATAAAAGGCAAAGCCCTCACTCACTCACTCATCACTAATTCTCCAACTTCCCGTGTAGGTAGAAGGCTGAAATTTGGCAGGCTCATTCCTTACAGCTTACTTACAAAAGTTGGGCAGGTTTCATTTCGAAATTCGCCTAATGGTCATAACTGGAAGGTATTTTTCTCCATTAACTGTAATGGAGTTGAGCTGGAATGACGCTGGGGGCGGAGTTTCGGTGACATCATCACCTCCCACGTAATCACGTGAACTGACTGTCAACGCAGTGCGTAGAAAACCAGGAAGACCTCCAAAAGCGCTTAAGAAAACATGCATTATATAATTGAGAAGGCAGCTAAACAATAAGAAGCGAGCGAAAGTGACATATACTACCA